>NC_142653.1:45869924-46172954 GCF_055504915.1 Nelumbo nucifera | reverse complement strand
ACCGTGAGATAGAGCTTTAATGCCTATCAGCTTACTTCGAGGAGATATAAGAGTGCAACAACTTTTCGAAGGAGATATAAGAGTGTAACAACTTTTCGAAGGGATAAGATTAGTCGAGGAGATGGAAGGGTGTAACCGTATAACAACTTTTCGAAGGGATAAGATCAGTCGAGGAGATGGAAGGGTGTAACAATTTTTCGAAGGGATAAGATCAGTGAGAGATTAAGAAGATATTCGGATAAGGGTGAATAACTAGATGTTGGCTTCTAATGAACATTTTCGTTGGTTATAAATATGGCTTTGTTGCATGCAGATACTATTCGTAGATGAGTGAGTTTTTTTCTGCTCTTGCATTGAAAGAGAATGACAATGGCTGGTTTGCGAGCTCTTCAGCTACTTACTGCAGGATTAGTTTTCGTTTGTTTTTGCTTGGGTTCTTTGGCAACTGAAGTTACATACGATGGGAGAGGAATTAAGATTAATGGAGAAAGGAGGGTTTTGATCTCTGGATCAATTCACTATCCTCGCAGCACTCCAGGGGTATAGTTTTTTCGTAATGAAAAGAATTTATGTTATTAGCGAAATTATATTATATATATCAAAATCATAGTTTCTTGTTGGATGTTTTGACGTGATTGTAGCATATCTTTGAAAGAAGCAAAGCAAAGAATTTTTTTACTAAAATCCTTATCGGATAAGCTTTTATTTTTATTTTTTGAATGTATAAATTGTAGATATTTGAACAAAGCACCAATTTGAAACAAAGAATCACTTAGTTTATTTTTCAATCGATGTTATTAACTGTTTATGGGTAATGCAGATGTGGCCGGATTTAATAAGAAAAGCAAAGGAAGGTGGGCTTGATGCAATAGAGACTTATGTTTTCTGGAATGTCCACGAACCTCGTCGTCGCCAGGTTCTCAGACTTACTAGTAAATCCTTGTTCTTTCACGTCAAATTTATTTTATACAAGATATTTCTGACTGTTTTTTTTGTTTCTTTTTTCAGTATGACTTTTCAGGCAATTTGGATATTATTAGGTTCCTCAAAACTGTCCAAGAAGCCGGATTATATGCTGTTCTCCGTATTGGACCTTATGTCTGTGCTGAATGGAATTATGGGTAGGCTTTATTTTTTCTCCTCCTTTTTGTATTCTAATAGTTTACATTATTTATCTATTTATTCGTCAAGTTTCTTAATATTCGTATGTTTATTTTTAGTGGATTTCCTGTTTGGTTGCATAATTTGCCGGGAATTCAAGAATTTAGAACTGATAATCCTGTCTACATGGTAACTTTTTTTGTTCATTTTAGAGATTTTCATTTTTCTCCTTTTCTTTTTTATTTTTATTTTCTCAGTCAACTAATTTTTTTTTTAATTTTATATTTGTTTGCTTTTATTTTATTTAGAATGAGATGAAAAATTTTACAACCTTGATAGTTGACATGATAAAGCAAGAGAACCTATTTGCCTCACAAGGAGGGCCTATTATCATTGCTCAGGTTTGCCAAACTATTAATTTACTTCTTAAGTTTTATATTGCATTACAAGATAATTTAATTAGTATAGTTTGAATAATCAATTTTAATTTTATTTAAAATTTTTATTTATGTATAATAGATTGAGAATGAATATGGCAACGTCATGGGACCATATGGTGACGCTGGAAAAACTTATATCAATTGGTGTGCAAACATGGCGGAATCTCTAGGCATTGGCGTTCCCTGGGTTATGTGTCAACAATCTGATGCTCCTAAGCCAATGGTAAAGCTTTTAAATTAAGTAATTTTTTATTTTTTTATTTCTTTAAATAGTTAATTAAGATTAATACTTAATAAGTTATTATTATATTATATTTTTTAATTAGATCAACACATGCAATGGTTGGTACTGTGATTCATTCACTCCAAACAACCCCAATAGCCCTAAGATGTGGACTGAAAATTGGACTGGCTGGTGAGTTTTTCTTTTCTATTTTGTAAACCAAATTGTTAGCTTTTCTTTGTGTTTGTTAAGAGTTACTGAGGATTATAGTGCTGTTTTAGGTTCAAGAATTGGGGAGGTGCAGACCCACATAGAACTGCTGAGGATGTGGCCTACGCAGTTGCACGTTTCTTCCAAACTGGTGGAGTTTTCCAGAATTATTACATGGTTTGTAACTGTTCGTTTTGATGCTTCTATTTTCTACGCTATTCTTCCTGGTTCATTATACAACTTTTTTCTTTTGTTTACAGTATCATGGTGGCACCAACTTTGGTCGGACAGCAGGAGGTCCTTACATCGCAACAACTTATGATTATGACGCACCCCTTGACGAATATGGTATAAATTTAAATTTAACTAAGCTCACATTGATTTGGTAGAATCAAGTAGGAAAGAAAAAGGATCGTTGTCTAACTTTAATCAGTCATGCCATTTGATATGGACCTAAGTTATTAGAAACTCTACAGGTAATCTCAATCAACCTAAGTGGGGGCATTTGAAGGAGCTTCATCTTGTGCTGAAATCAATGGAGAAGGTGCTTACCCATGGAGATGTTTCCCATACTGATTTTGGAAACTTTGTTGGGGTGAGTTCTTGTGAAATTTTCTACTCCTAAAACTTAAAAACATGGATTGGATTGAACAATTAAATGTAAACCTGAGTTCTTAATGGTTTTTAGGCAACAATTTACGCTACAAATGAAACATCAAGCTGCTTCTTGAGTAATGCAAACACTACTACTGATGCTACCATCACCTTCCAAGGCAAGCAATATACAATTCCTGCTTGGTCTGTTAGTATTCTCCCTGATTGCAAGAAAGAGGTCTACAATACTGCTAAGGTGAGGATCCGTATCTTCATATTCCATATGGAAAAATATGGATTAAGTTATTGCAATAAAGAGTATTAAAATATTATATTTATTGTATTTTCAGATTAGTGCTCAGACCTCAGTGATGGTAAAGAAGGTGAATGTTGCTGAAGATCAGCCTATGAGTCTCAAATGGCTATGGAGGCCGGAACAAATTACAGAGACAGCTCTTCAGGGCAAGGGTCCAATGGTTGCCTCACACCTCATGGAACAAAAGTTTGTAACTAATGATGCAAGTGATTATTTGTGGTACATGACTAGGTAATAATTTGTAACTTGCAGAGTTACGTACATGAACATTTCATTCATTGTTTGTGTTGAAGAGTTTATGATTCATGTCTGTGTTACTACAGTGTAAACATGGATGAAAAGGATCCTATTTGGGGCACTGATTTGACTCTCCTAGTAAATACTACTGGGCATGTGCTTCATGCTTATGTTAATGGAAACCATATTGGTAGGTAACTTGAAAGTCTACTTCGACCGAGATATAGATATCTTGGAAAGAAGTATGATAACTGTTTTTCTTGTTTATCTTTTCACTCAAATTTTGATTTACCATTTTTAGGTTCCCAGTGGGCCGAACATGGAGGCTTTGTCTTTGCTTTTGAGAAAGCGATTAAGTTGAAACCTGGCAGGAATCAAATTTCATTGCTTAGTGCCACTGTTGGATTAAAGGTGTATATATATTTACAACTGATCATCGTTCCATGCATCCTCACAATTTCATCTTTTCTAAACTCGAACACTAACTTGTTCTTCTTGTTTGTTTCTTTTATCCGATATCGGTAACTAGAATTATGGTGCCATGTACGACCTGACACCAACTGGAATACTTGGTCCTGTTGCCTTGATTGGAAAGAAAACTGGTGAGGAGATAGTTAAAGATTTGTCTTCAAACAAGTGGACATTTAAGGTTGGGTTGAATGGTGAGGAGAAGCAACTTTACAATGAAGATTTAAGCCATGATTCGGAATGGAAATCGGAAAATCCTCCCACAAACAGGATGATGACTTGGTACAAGGTATATTTTCCTGCTATAATTTGTTTTCTGTAGTTTTAGAAATCACACGTTCTAATTCTTGAATTGTTTTATTTTCAGACAACCTTCAAGCCTCCTCTAGGAACAGACCCAGTTGTGGTGGATTTGCAAGGTTTGGGTAAGGGCCATGCTTGGGTGAATGGAAAAAGCATTGGACGCTACTGGCCAACTTTTCTTTCTCAACAGGATGGTTGCAGCAACACATGTGACTATCGTGGACCATATAGTGATTCTAAATGTGTGACTAATTGTGGTCATCCATCTCAGAGATGGTAAGAAGAATGTCTTTCTTGTATTTTGATGTTTAGAGGAGCCAGAAGTCTTATTAAGTTGTGCAAATGTTATTAGGTACCATGTCCCTCGATCTTTTCTTCGGGATGACGAGAACACATTGACATTGTTTGAAGAGATGGGTGGCAGTCCTTACCTTGTGAACTTCCAGACTGTTACTGTTGGTTCAGCTTGTGCCACTGTACAAGAGGGAAAGACATTGGAGCTCTCATGCCAGAGTGGTCAGACCATTTCAGAAATTAGATTTGCTAGCTTTGGTGACCCACAGGGCACTTGTGGATCTTTTGTCAAAGGAAGTTGTGATGCCAAAGATATTCTGTCTACTGTTCAAAATGTAATTTCTCTCTGTCTCTCTCTCTCTCTCTCTCTCTCCCTCTCTCCCTCTCTCCCTCACTATGATCTCTATTTGCTTTTCTTTTTCACTATCAGTGCATATTTATTTTTGATTTTGTTCTTGTTCTTTCGTAGGCATGTGTTGGAAAGGAGAGCTGTTGTATTGAAGTGTCGAAGAATGCTCTTGGAGCTCCCAATTGTGGCGGGAATATCACCAAGAGACTTGCAGTTGAAGCTGTCTGTTAGAGATTTTTAACTTTTTTTTCTATTAATTACCAAACAGTTGTTAGGTATTATATCATGTTTTCCTTTTTTTTTTTTTCTTTTACAAGTTGTTACCTAGATAGTTTAGGTTTTGTTTCAAGAATTTTAGAATAGAATTTTTTTGACAACAAGGGCAAATGCGTGAGAGTTGAAATGAAATTGTAGTGCAAACAAAATTGAGATTTTCATGAATCTTGCTTCCATTTGTTATAATAATCGTTAGACACAAAATTGAGAGTTTCATAATCCTCCTAAGCCATGAATTAATTTAAGTGACTATAACAAGGGATTCCTGCTCATCGTTCATGTGACTGACATATGGGTTCCATGAGAGGAGTGAGTGATGGTGGATATTATGTTGATTCAAATTGAGGTTGGTGTAATCATTATTCTTGTGAACATTATTGTGTTGGGATTTAAATTGGCTGGACCGTAAGTCCGTGACAATTAATAAAGTAGCAGTGTTTGTTTCCAAGGGGGGAGCCTGGTGTCATTGTTTCACCTCTCTCCGTAGAATTGGTTAGAATGCAAAAAGACAGGATCTTCAACTTCTTCAATCTCCCAAAAGTCTTCCGGAACCGTACCAGTCAAACTGTAATTGGACAGACAAATTGTCCTCAATTTCAATGCATCAATTTGACTTAGATATGTCATCGACATATCATCGATTGATTGTGGGATCATCTCTAGATATTAATACGATTGGGTTGATCTCCCTTTTCTCCACGTGTTATGTTATATGTATAATTAACTATTTTGGTGTTTTGGTGTTTAATCGGCTAAGTTTTAAGAAATAAACAAATTGATCATTATTTTACTGTACGAACACACATATGAATAGTCTGAGTGGTGTGATTATTGCTTGATTTGAACACGTATCCACTGCATTTTTACATTGCATGACACGTGTCCACTGCATGACAGTAGCAACACATATAAATAGTCCGAGTGGTGTGATTATTGCCTGATGCGAACACGTATCCACTGCATTTTTTGGGTTCTCTCTCTCAAGTCTTCACTGTGGCTTCACCTAATGGGAGAAAGGTGAAACCGTTGCATGTCTATATAAGGATTGATGTTTTTGTTTTAGGTTCCAATGGAAAGGGTAGCTTGGTATGTTCCCATTTTTGCTTAAGGGTTTGTTGAGGATTAGATTTCTTCCAATTTTCCATTTCTTGAAATGGCTGTATGAAGCTGGGTTCCCTCTGCATTTCAATTTTTTTTATATACTCTGTTTTGTGTATGATCTTAGGATGTTTTTCGTGCATTCAGCTGAGGTGGGCATGCAAATGGAATTGAAGTGGGTGACGTTAGGAAGATGTGCTTTGTTGCAAGTTGGAGGGGGAAGAAGGGGAAGGGGCTGGTAGTTCTGCTTTCCTCATTATAGTATTTATTTATTATGCTTTTATTATTTTCATTATATGTTTCTACTTTCTAGCTAGGATTCCGATTTATTTTGGTTAACATATGGCTTGATGGATTAGGTGTTTTGCTGTTTCCTACTCATTCTCTCTTCATTCTACACTCTACACCCAGAAGTTGAGAGAGAGAAAAATAAAAACAATACTAAATAACCTAAGAAAACATTCTGTTTGATGAGACAAGTCATAATAGAAACACCAAAACAGGATAAACCCATTAAAACTGGCATGCTGTTGATGAGGCAAGTCATAATAGATACATCAAAAAAGCAACAACCATTATTTCTGTTTCAAACCAAATTCTTTGCATCTAGGAAATATAAGAGTACCCAGAACAATAAGCTTACATTCCTGATGCACAGACGGAAACAACAGCTTTGGAGAAATTGTGTAATAGCTTTGCTTGCAGAGTTGCAGAGTTGTAGTTTTCTTCAATTTCCCACAAGGATTTCTTATCAGAATCCCAGACAAACCCTACTTAATTCCAGTTTCTTGTCATGAAGACTCCGTTGTGTTCCCAGGCAAACCCAGATGTGAGTTTGTGTGGAATGAATTAGAACTCTGATATGATACACCGCTGACACCGATACTACTATCACCATCCACCTGAAACTTGACATAATAGAACACTATTAGATGAACATGGTACACACTTTGTTTCCCTAATGCTTCTATTGTGTCTTGATAGGAAGATAAAGCACTACAACATGTACATCCACGTGGGACCCACCAAGCTAACAACCTAGAACATTGTTCTCTTATATATGTGACGATTGACTAACTTTTTGCCTTCAATTTTTGCAGGCTATGTGCATTGCTTGGCTTCATTGGAACTCCTCAATGTAGTTATGAATTCAAGTTCCATCAAAATTTTTAAGTTTGTTCTTTCATGTTGAGTTATGGTTGTATCATAAAGGTGTGATACAACCTCAATTTCACAGTTTTATGCAAACTTTGGAAATACCCATTATATTTAATTTGCCGAGTTATTTATTTATTTATTTTTGCACTATTTGACCTTCCTTGTTTTTGCAAGTTATCTACATTGCTTGGCTCAATTGGAACACCTTAATTGAGTTATGAATTCAATCTAAGGTACCTCTCCCTAACTCATTTTCTCTCTTCCTTTATTTGATTTAACACCCACCATATTAGCATTGTTAAAGTATATTTACTTATTAATTTGCTAGGAGTTATTTATAACTTTGTTATATTTATAATCTAAACTAATACTTAACTTTGTAGATTTAGTTCTGTAATCTAAAGTACTATTTCCTTACTTTTATTTACTAGCTATTTAACGGCATAGTTTGAAAGTTTTCATATAAGCTTATAATTTATATTGATTTGTTATAGGCTTATAACAGAGGAAAAACCATGACAATGAAACCCCACCACCTAATACTCCTCCTAAAGAAACTGTAACTTGGGATGATGAGAATTTCTGATTACCAAACATTTCGTAATATAAATGACAACTTGGATTATTAGCATTTTAATAGAGAATTCAGTCATTATTTTTTTTTCTTTTTTCTTTTTGTAGATTAGAACAAGTGTTCAGTTCTTATAGAGGAGCATGAAATCTTACAATGGTTAAAATATAAAATCTAGAGATTCATTTTATAGGTTATCTCTTTTATGGGTCATCAAGTAAAGCACATGGGTATGATCTCTGTTTTCCAAGCTTACAGGATCTTTCCACATAAGTGCCAGGTCTTTGTTCTTCATAAGTTGTATGATCTTTCCTTGGCCCTGAAATTCCCTATGTAATAAGGTCTCTCTCTGTTGTTGCGATTTGTGTTGTGGGTGCCTTTCATTACCCATTAATAAGATTTAGTGTTCTTTAATTGCTTTTCAGAATTCATATATCTGTAATATGTTTTCGGGTTTATCTATTTTGGTTCTCTTTGATATTACTTTTTATCTTTTGAAAATATCCAAGGTTGGATGGTCTTGATCAATATTCAACCATATTTTCTCTTGAGAGATAGTGAGGGACTTCTGGTCGATTTGGCAAAAAAGAAACTCAAGGATATTCCAAAACAAAAGATGTCAAGAGGATGAAGTGAGAATCTGGAGTAACCTTACTCTTTGGTCTGTGGTACAACTGAATATTAACAGTTCCTTTTATAGGTCCCTTTTTGAATGTTTTTTTTTTTTTTTGCATTCTCCTTTGTTGTACATTTCGATCTTTTTCTTTGAATGAATGGATACTTTACTTCTTCATCAACACATTGCCTAATTTTGATTCTTCTTGTTTCTTACATATGCTCCAATGTAGTTGCATCCAATAAGAGAAGGTTCGAATGAGTTTCCAGACCTATCATCCAAGTGTGATTCTTTAAAGTGCAAGTCAAATTATAAGTAAAACATCCATATAAAATAGTGCTCTTTGAAACTAGACTTTGTCAGAAAGACCATCCAGTCATGATCTTGTGTTTTCTAATCTAAATACAGTCCCATAATGACAACAAAGATGAAATAGAAAAACATCATTATTTTCTGGCTACACTTATAACTTGGTTGGGAGTTAGAACATAGAGAATAAAATCAATATTATCTTCTGAACTCCCACCACAGCTGTATAAACCAAACCCTAAACAAAGGATAAAAAGTAGCATAGACAATACAAAAGAAAAAAACATGAATTTATCTTAAAAATTCTACCAAAATAGGATAATTTAGGACTGAAAACTAAATGGACTCGATACGATAATTAAATGTAAGTGTGTAGGGTTGTTTTTCCGCTTACAATCTCTGGATTGATGAAAACAAGACTCTTTGAAGAAAATAAAGCCTCCAACCTTCAATCCCACTACCACAACTTTTATTATTCTTTTTTTTTTTTATTTTTCATTCTCTCAATTACTCGGTATTATTCGCCCGTACTTAGCACGGGCGCCCCTCACTAGTATTATATAAAAAAGATCCAAAAATTCCATTTTCTTTAATAGAAACAAATTGTTGGGGATTGTCCCATTCAAACTCTTGTTCGATAGATCCAACCATCCAAAGTCCATTTGAATGGTTGCATCTCATGAAAATTTTCAAGTCGATGCAATTGCTCAATCTCAGCCCATTCCCATTCTGATGGCTTTTCTGAATCACTGGGTGACTATACCACTGGGTCTAAACGATCTGAAGGGTTCTGATACCACTAATCTCAAAGACTAGTGTTACTCGGTCTAAACAATCTGAGGTAAAAGACAAAAGGGCATGATCATGGCCGTTGAGCTATACTGATCCTGGCCATAGATTTTGAAAGTCTCTACCATTTTCTAAAAAGGTGATGGGATTTGCTCAGGACTAGACCGGTTTATGGTTGGGCTCGGGCTGGGTTTTCACTCTGTATTAATAGATTTTTCTAAGGCTTGAGCCCAAGTCCAGCTTGACCATTGAGCTTACAATTTGGGCTCGAGTCTGACCCTCAAAAAAAAGCCTGAAGCTTGGGTCTGAGCCCGAAATTTAGTTTATGCTGTTACTATTGCTGAAGCTGCCGAATAGAGAGAGAAAAATTATAAAGAAAAAAATAAAAAATGTATATATTAAATTATAAATATATATATTTTAATAAATATTATATTATTTATATATTTTATATAATATATAAATTATACATTATGTATTTTATAAAATATATAATGCTGAATTGGGTTGGGTTTGGGCCGGGCTTTTTTGATAAATCCTGAGCTCTGCCTGAAATACAGTTGGGTTTACTGTGTTAGGCCCGAGAGCCTAATTACATGATCAAGCCCGGTCAGGGTGCGGGTTGGCCCATCAAGCTACTCAGACCATGAACAGGTCTACTCAGGACGTTTCACAATGACTTTGCAGGCACATCCCACCCTGAATTGAAAACATCTCCTGTAAATAATAATACACAAGTACGGGAAGACATTCTCAAGGTGGGACGTGCCTGTAAAGTCAGTGTGAGGTGCCATGTTTTGGGAGCAGATCCGGTCTCGAGGTTAAGAGGCTGAAAATCTCGTCATTTGTTGTTAAGAGGCCGAGGATAACTTAGGCTGAGTAGAACAAGGCTTCTAGCTCAGCTGAGATCATTGAGATAGGTAGGGAGACGATGGCCGAGTGTAATATAGAGGCTCATATTCTTCACTATTTTGGAAGCCTATTCTCATCCTCTCAGACTTCTTTTAATGATACGAGTTTCTACTACCGGTTAATATCTTAGATGATGAAATCTTCATGCTTTGTGTTATACCTGATAAGAATGAAAATCGTCTATTCTTATGAACATAGCACTACTCTATCAAACTGGTTAGAATATTGTTGGATATGATTTTAGTGATTTTAATATATTCTTGTATTCTGATCCAGAATCCATCTTCCCAATTAATGAGACAATATAGATGGTTTATATTCTCCACATCAGAATTCTTTTATTCCATGCAAGCAAATATTAGACAATATAGGTGTAGCTAGGGAAATTATCCATTTGGTGAATAAATCCAGCTCAAGTATGGCTTCTTTCTTTTGAAAATTGACTTATTTAAGGCTTATGTAAACGGTTTTGGATAAAAATGAATTCAGCCTTAGAAAGTCTGCGGCTGATTCTGTTTGTATTTATAATAATGATTTTGTTTACATGATAAAGGGATAAATACAACAATTTGAAAATTTAAAGGGAGGTTACAACAAAATATACATATCAAAGAAAGCTGATGTGGCTATCTATGAGAATCTGGACTCTAAAGCATGAGTTGCGTGAGGTCCTTATCTCTAACACCCCCTCAAGTGAAATGGGGGTTCGCACACAGTGAGCTTGGGAATAAAGTCAAGAAACCGAGGTGCAACAATGGTTTTGAGAGCACGTCAGCTATCTGCTCAGAGGTGGGAGTGAACTATACAGAGAGTGTGTTGCTAGCAACCTTTTCCCGTACAAAATGAATTTCAAGTTCAATGTGTTTAGTGCGGGACTGATGAACTGGATTAGAGGCCAATTGTTTAGCTCCTAGGTTGTCACACCAAATAACAGGAGTGGTGGACAGCAAAAAACTAAAACATACGAAGCAAGTAGTTTCAGTAGCAGTGGAGAAAAGGTTTCGATACTCGAATTCTGTGCTAGATCATAAAACAATGAAACAAATCCTTTGTTTCTTGGATCTCCAAGAGACTAAATTAGAAGTAACAAATATACAATGACCCCCTTGAGGGTGGCGGTCCATTGGGTAATTCGCCCAATCTGCATCAGAGTAAGTAATGACTGACAGATGTTCAGAAGTGGGAGCTTTCAGAAATTGACATAGCTTATTAATAAAAGAGACTATGTCAAGTCGGGTAAGAGTGACATATTGCAATGCAACCATGACACTGCGAAAGAGGGAAAGATCTTCTAGAGGACAACCAGAATCAACAACCAATTTAGTAGAAGCAGTCATAGGAGTAGGCATGGGTTTAGTTTCATGTAGATGGGTGTGCGTCAAGAGATCATACACATCTGTGTTGAGATAAATGAAGTCCAATGGTAGTATGATGTACCTCTAACCCAAGAAAATAATGGGTTTCACCAAGATCTTTCAAAGCAAATTAGGAGGACAATTGAGCAATGAGAGAGGAAAGCAATGAACTCTAACATCCAGTTATTAATATGTCGTCCACATAGATGAATAAGATAAGAATGTAACCATTGTCATGCTTAAAGAAAAGAGAAGTGTTAGCTCGGAACTTGTGAAAACCCAAGGATAGTAGAAAGTCTCGCAACCGTGTGAACCACGTGCGAGGAGTTTGCTTTAACCCATACAACAATTGATTCAATTTGCAAACATAAGAGGGATGACGGGCGTCAATAAAACCCACTAGCTGTTTCATATAAACTTTCTCATGTAAAATGCCATTGAGAAAGGCATTACCGACGTCAAGTTGACGAATGTGCCAATGATAGGAACAAGAAAGAGGATAGTCCTGATAGTAGTAGGTTTTACTATCCAATTAAAGGTCTCATCATAGTCCAAGCTTGCTTCTTGAGTGTATTCTTTTGCAACAAGGCAGGCCTTGAAGTGCTCAACAGACCCGTCGGTTTTATGCTTGATCTTGTAAACCCACCGATTTCCAACATTCTTATTTGAGGGTGGTGGAACCAAGGAACCAAAGTTCAAGTATTGTTATTGAAGAGGGCTTTGAATTCGTCGGCCATGGCAACAACCCATTTGGCGTCTTTAGAACCTGTGTATAACATGTGGGTTTTGTCTCAGAAAGTGGGCTAACAGTGAGGGCATACCGAGGATTGGGCAGAAATACCCCTTTCTTAGCACGGGTTTCCATGGGATGAGTTGATTCACGGGCGGTGGATGGTACTGCAATTATGTTAGTAGTAGAGGAAGGCCCATCAATAACGAGTGAAGAAGATTGTAGAGGTGCTAATGAAGTAGGGCTCAAATCAGAAGCACTTGACCCATTATTATTTATAATAAAAGGAGGAGCATCATAGGGGACCAAGCTAGATGAATTTGACCCAATAGGAGTGGAAAAGATGCCGATGGGCCAATTGGGTCCAAAGTTGAAGAATGCAGCCCACTATTACTAGAAGTGCATGGATACAGAACCAGAGGTGCCCCTGTAACCAAATATGGTCCAGGTGGAGGAGTATCATATATTCATATGTAGTAGTGGTAGAAGAAGCCCGCTCAGCATTGGGGAAAGATTTTTCATTAAAAATTACATTACGGGAAATGTAAATCCAATTAGTTTTGAAATCCAAGCACTTGTAGCCCTTGTGTTGCCTACTATATCCAATAAACACACATCGAGTGGAGCGGGGGTCTAACTTGTCATAAGGACGTAAATGAAGGTAGCAAGAACATCCGAAAACCGTAAGAAGCTATAATCAGGGGGTGTACCATAAAGTTTCTGCAATGCTGTTAATGAGAAATATTGCAGCATCAAAAGCATCAAACCACCCGCATTTGGGTATACTAGCATTCATCCGGTTTCAATGATATAACAATGTTTGCGTTCAGCTGCTTCATTCTGTATTCTGTTGATGAATGTAAGGGCATGATTTACAATGTAAAATACCAGTGTCCACAAATAAAGAACGCAAAGGACTGAACTCGGAACTGCCATCAGTTTGAAATATCTTG
The DNA here is from genome assembly GCF_055504915.1 of Nelumbo nucifera. NCBI lineage: Eukaryota > Viridiplantae > Streptophyta > Magnoliopsida > Proteales > Nelumbonaceae > Nelumbo > Nelumbo nucifera. The sequence goes on along the minus strand of NC_142653.1, from coordinate 46,159,652 downwards.
ATTTTATTATCGAATAAATTCTCAACATTGTTCTTGAATGCAACAAATAAAGTGGAAACTTCAGATTGAGACCTCATAGGAAAAATCCGTAAAAGTTTGAACTGAGGGACAAGGGGCAAGTCCCCAAACATCAAAGTAGATAATCTCCAAGGTGCCTTAGCTACTGTATTACTAGGAAAGGGCAGAAGTCTGTGGCTCTTGCCTAAAGGACAAGCTTCTGCGGACCACGTCCCATTAGTTCCAAGTATCGACGACACGTTGCAGCTGTGTGACCAACGTATCCACACAACTGACAAGTAATAGAGTAATCTTTGCTTCGTTTTCCAGTGGCCTGACTAGAACTAGAAGAATTGTTGTGCCGGTTATAGTCACCATTACGTGGCTGATAATTGGTGGGGTTGCCATTATGATTACGAGGTGCACCATTAGACTTTTGTTGGGGGAAGCCTAAGTTGGTGTCCCGAGTCTTATTGGCCAAATTGGCTGATCCTACATCAATAACACGAGAGGAGGTATGGTGTTCTAGTCTTTTATCGTAAGTGAGAAGAAGACTGAACTTTTGTAAGAGTAAGTGCATCCAATCGGGTAGTAACAGAAAGAACAAAATTGTCATACTCAACTAGTGATCTGCCCAAGAGATAATGGAGCAGATCTGTATTAGAGATGAGATAATTTGAAGCTGCCAATGAATCTGCAAGCCCTTTGACTTTCTGAATATAATATGCAACTGAGAGCTCCCCTTTCTTAATGTTGGCAAGTTCCAACTTAAGATCGTGAACTCGAGCTTGGCTTGTGGAGGAGAAGAGACGGTACAATGTGTCCCAGAGAGCTTTGGCACTAGTGCAACCAACCACCAATGCAAGCACAGGTTCAGATAAAGTGGAGAGGAGCCAGCTAAGAATCAACTGGTGCTGTTCATGCCACAATGCATAGTTTGGATTGATTTGTCAAGGAGATGAGCCTTCGATATACTGCAACGAACAAGGAAAGCTTCCATCAACATACCCAAGCAACTTATGCCCCTTCAATCCCGGAATAATTTGAAGTGTCCACAATAGGTAATTGTGACGGTCAAGCCGCACAGAAATAAGATTCATAAAACTAGAGAGAGAAACTATAGTGATGGGTCCGGATGATGAGGATGACTCAATCTGAGTCTCAATACTGGTAGAGTTTTCTATCCCAACACTTGCCATGGTTGATAATGACAGAGAGAAAAAAATTAGGGATACACCCGGTGCTCTGATACCATAAACGGTTTTGGATAAAAATGAATTCAGCCTTAGAAAGTCTGCGGCTGATTCTATTTGTATTTATAATGATTCTGTTTTCATGATAAAGGGGTAAACACAGCAATTTGAAAATTTAAAAGGAGGTTACAACAAAATATACTTATCAAAGAAAGCTGATGTGGCTATCTATGAAAATCTGGACTCTGAAGCATGAGTTGCGTGAGGTCCTTATGACCATGTAAAATGACCCTACTTGATTCCTTGCTTGAATCTATTAGGCTTTAATGACAACTTTTGTTCCTTTCTTTACCCATGTATGGCTTTGAATTCCATGTGTGTTATCATCAAGGGTTGAGGCAAGGCTGGCCATTATCTCCTTACTATCATTTATCTGGAATTTCTGGCCACTTCTAAGGTAAATGTCGAGGGTTTTAAATTCCTTCAATCTCACTTGGGAATTAATCATCTGCTTTTCACATATGAACTTTTATTTGGGAAAGCAAATCTTATGAAGGAAGATTTGGCTCGACCTCGTAATCACTTAACATGTGGCAAAGGCAAACAGCTCGGCACAACAGCGCACCCAGGGCGCAAGCACCAAAGGGAAGAAACTAGCAGTTCGAACTCTCTTCTAGGAGCCTGAACTCCCTACGAGGAGCCCGACCTCCTTACGAGGAGCCCGACCTCCCTACGAGGAGCTCGAACTCTCCCTTAGGCCCTGAGCCACACAAGGCAGTAACCCAAACTGGCCCGCCTCATGGCAGTTCGGGACACTCCCCTATCTGAACTCAAGACCACCTTGTTTTCCACTCCAGCACTTCGCCTCTGAGACGCCAAACTGAACAAACGTACCATACTTGACACCGAGGAGGTCCATACCCAAGGGCGGCGCACCTGACTGACTTGGGATCTGACGCTTGACAGCCGCACTTCAACGGTCACCTACCACCGCCACCTGCCACCGTCATCGATAGTCGTAGAGACAGCTCCGACAAAAGGGAGTAGTGGCGGTTCTGCCTAGCAGAGGGGATGACACCCGAACTGGTAGGAGACCAGAGGTAATCGTACCCGACCTGACAGAAGCTTAGGAGTGAGTGCACGAGGTGACTATAAAAGGCTCCCTACCCCCAAGAACAAGGTACGTGAACTTTGCGCCATCTGGTTTTGTCTTGCCTAAGAATTCTAACTTGAGCTTCGGAGCATTCATACCGGGTTCCCCCCGAAGCTTCCCTATCTTCTCTGTTTTAGGCTCCCAGCAGCTCCGTTCAGAGGCAAGGTCGTTGACAACTAGGACCAGCCGGATTGCGCACCATCAATTGGCGCCGTTTGTCGGAACGCTTCAAAAAGCCTCCCTCTAAACTCTCATAACCTCTTTTCTTCAAAAAACCCAACACTCATGGCTTCTTCCAGCAACGCCAAACGTGGCACGGAGACAAACACCACCGGGGAACAACTTCAAGTCCCCGCGGTGTGCGCCGGACAGTTCACCATCCCCCTTTCGGTGGATGGGATACCCAGCTTGAATGCGCCACAAGCAGTGGCACCCGTAAACCTTCCTGCCATGAGCATCCCCTTTCCTCCCCCTATCGAGACAACCTTTACTGAACCAACTGCCGTCCCCCTGGCAACCAGCCAAAACCGGTTGGACGACCTGATGCAATGCATGCGGGCAATGCAAGCCCAAATGCAACAGTTCCAGCAACACCAGCTCCAGCAGCACCAAGTACTGCACAACATCTCCCAATACCACTATCAACAGCAGTTCCCCCAACTGCCGCTGAACCAACCACTACTTCCACCTCGGCACTCTGCTCCGAGGCCGGTTAAGGCCTCCCCACAGGATGGATGCCCCCACCAGGGAAAAGCCTCCTGGCCCCAGAACCCCCCTAACAGCCAGGCCTCGTCCCCAGGCCAAAGAGAGAGAAAAATCACCCCCGCCTCGTAGCTTGCAGGCGGGTCAGGAACCTCGCCCGCAAGGTCGACACCTCGGCGCTCCAGGCCCGAGTTCCCGCTCACGGAAAACCGATTCGGCGCCCTGGCAGCAAACTACCAGCATTCCGGGCCCATCGAGCTCGGCAACACAGAGGCCAGCAGCGCTAGTACCAGGCCCACTCAACAACAAAGGCGCCGGCGAAGTCGCCGAACTGCAACCCGTGTCCTGCCAGAGCTTAGAGGCAAGGAAAAGATGAGCTCGGACGAGGTAAGAGCTGCCCCGATTCTCTCAGTTCCTTCCCCCCTTGCATTAGAACTCCTGGCGGTTCCCTTGCCCAAAGATTTCAAGCTCCCACCTTTGGACAAGTATGATGGTCCTTCGACCCCAACGACCACGTTGACGCTTTCCAGTCCCAAATGCACCTCGCCAGGGCCAGTGAATCGTGCATTTGCGTGGCCTTCACCACCACCTTCAGGGGGGTAGCCCGCACTTGGTACAGGAACCTGGCCCCCGAGTCGATAAGATGCTGGGCCCAGTTCGTGCAGGTCTTCACCGCACTTTGTCAGCAGCAAGCGGTGCCCCAGAACAGAGGAAAACATCTTCGGAGTAGTCCAGAGAGAAGGAGAATCCATCCGGGGCTACATCAAGTGGTTCAATGAAGCATGCTTACAGATACCGCGGTTAGACCCCGCGGTGCAGCTCGCGGCGGCCAAGAGAGGAGTAACGCACAAAGAATTCAAATGGCACATTGTAGCTAACCAGCCCGCAACTGTGGCCGAATTCCTCAAGCTCGCGGACAAGTTCATGAGAACAGAGGAAGAAATCAACCAACAAACCGAAAGCGGGAACGAGAAAAGAAAGAGGGAAGGCGAGCCCTCCAACCCAGTCGACAGAAAAAACCCGGCCTGGGAGCCGAAGCCGAACCAGTCGTCCCGAGCTCCCTTAGCAGTTCGGACGGATTACATGCCGTTAAACACGAGGCGGACCGAGATCTTAATGACGATCAAGGACGCCCCATACGTAAAGTGGCCACCTCGCCTAAAGGGAAATCCGAACGAGAGAAATAAAAATTTGTACTGTAGTTTCCATAGAGACCACAGTCATAGTACCGAACAGTGTAATAATATCCGGGACGAGATAGAGAGACTCATCCGTCGCGGATACTTAAGGAATTTTGTACAACATGATAATAATAACAATAAGGCAGGTCAGCAAGGGGAGCACGAAAAGGATGCCCCTGAATCTACCAGCAGACTAGCCGAACCGTTGTAGCGACAGCCTCCGGAAGAGAGGCCAGTTCGGGGAACCATCCATGTAATTGTGGGAGGTCCGGTGGTAGCAGGGTGTACCTCAGCAGCGGCCCGGACGTGAGTTCGCGAAGCAGCCCAAGAGGAACAGAACCCCCCAAAAAGACCAAAGACTGAAGAGCCGATCTTCTTCACGGAAGACGATGCGCGAGGGGTCCACTACCCCCACGATGAAGCGCTTGTCATTAAACTAAGGATCAGCGACTTCGAGGTTAGGCGCGTACTCGTAGATTCGGGCAGCTCGGCGGACATCCTCTTCAAGTCAGCATTTGACCAGCTACAGTTACAGAGGAGCGAGCTGAGGCCCCGAACACTCCTCTGGTGGGCTTCAGCGGAGAGGAAGTCAGGCCCCTCGGAAAAATAACAGTACCTGTGGAAGTCGGCACATGGCCTTGTGCGATCAGACTCAACCATGATTTCCTGGTGGTCGCGACCCCCTCTCCATACAATGCCATAATAGGGTGGCCAATTACGCATATCCTGCGAGCAGTGGTCTCCACATACTATTTGGCAATGAAATTCCCTACAGACTTCGGTGTGGGGGTAGCGCGGGGCGACCAGCTCGAGTCCCGCAAGTGTTATGTTGCCGCCCTGAAGGGAAAAACCAAGGTGGCCGACGACCTTGAACTGGAACGGCCTACGGAGCAAGGCGAGCGATGAGCTTCACCCACAGAGGAAACAACCACAGTCCCGACTTCGGCTACAGACCCAACTCGCACCAGATCGGTGCTTCCGTCGAGGAACCACTACGAACCGAACTGGTGAGTTTTTTATTTCAAAATTTAGATATTTTTGCTTGGTCCGCGGCCGACATGCCCGGTATTAACCCCAGCCTGATAACTCACAAACTTAATACTGACCCTGTAGTCAGACCCGTTAGACAGAAGAAACGCATCTTAGCCCCAAAGCGCTGAAGGGCGGTCGACGAGGAGGTCGAAAAGCTCATCGCAGCAGATTTCATAAGGGAAGTCCATTACCTGAGCTGGGTAGCCAACCCAGTGCTGGTGAAAAAGGCAAACGGCAAGTGGCGTATGTGCGTCGAGTACACCGACTTGAGCCGAACTTGCCCAAAAGATTGCTTCACCCTCCCCAGAATTGACCGCCTAGTGGACGCGACATCGGGACATGAGTTGCTAAGCTTCCTGGATGCCTACTCGGACTACAACCAAATTAGGATGGACCAGTCCGATGAGAAAAAAACCAACTTCATAACTTTCAAAACCAGCTTCATCAACAATTTGAAAGTTATCCTTCACCAATTTTGTAACTAGCTGGGTCAGATTGTCAATTTTAAGAAATCATCAATGGTTTTTAGTAGAAATACAACCCTTGCAATTTGTAATTATGAACTATTTGGGTGTTATATATATATATATGCAACTATTTGGGGCAAACCCTGGAGAAGAGATGTATTTATCTGAAGGACAGGCTAGTATGGACCCCCACTTCTTCCTCGTATAAAAATTTTCATACGGAAATGTTTATAAGTGCTCTGGTGGTCTTGACTTCCATGACTCACCGCTCTTCACATATTGATCCTACGTGCCAGCTTTTCCATAAAGAAGAGGAAACTATAGATCTGTTAAGGGATAATATCCTCTTCGAGAAGTTTGTCTTAACAACTCACTGAATGCGAGTAGGGGTGCCAATTGGACTGGATTACGGCCAACTGGATTCTGTCCAATTTGATTCCATTATAAATGGACCAGGTCCAATCCAATCTAATAAATATTTTGGATTAATTTGGACTGGTCCAATTTATTGTAGAAATATCCAAAAAAATAGATTTGAATTACACTCAAAATGAAAGTAAAATAGAGATAAAGAGAAACAAGCATAGAGAATAAACACAGATTTACGTGGTTCGGCTTATAGCTTACGTCTACAGGTGAAGGAAGAACAAAAATCCACTATGAAGTTGGTAATGGAGAAGAAATATAGAATTGTTCTCTCACAGTAAACCCTAAGCCCCAAATACACCCAATGTCTCACTCGTCTCTTAAAAGACTCAGACCCTGGGTACAAGAGAGAAAACCTCTGAAATATATAACTCTTCGTATTCCATTTGGACCTATAAGTTGAATATGGGTCATACCACCATGGCGGCAGATTCATGAAGCGGGTCGGCACAAAGAATTCAAGGCACAAACATAACACAATTTAATATCTAGACTGCCCAATATGTTCAAATTCATTTTGATTTAGATTGATTTCGACCTAAACCCAGTCCATTGACACCTATATTCTTATCTTATATCAATGGACTGGATATTGGCTTAATCCAATCCAATCTAATATAAATTTGTTATGGATGGACCAGGTCCATGTTAGACAGTTTTGTATGCCCTTAGCTTCAATCATTTTGATGTACTTTTGTTATTTAGTGGAAATAAATAAAGTGCATGTTTGATTCATGTTGTTTGGTTTAATTCTGTGTAAAACCCTAAAACTGGACATTTGTAGAGACTCATGTTAGTTTTAAATGTTCACAGCCGTTGGATAAGTCTGGGGAGATTTATCCTGCCAAGGCTGATACTGGTGTGCCACCAAGTGTTGGGATGGCCTGTCTCAGCCATCAGGGTAAGACCCGAGGCACATACAGCATGGGATTACTTGAATCCTTGAACCGGACCAGATTTCCAGTCTTGCCCTGGACCTTGGAGATAGATGGGCAAAACTGGAAAGTTACACCTGACCCCTAGACTCGATTATGACACTTCACTAGGTGCTGGATCAGGCTGCCTTTGATATGCCAATCAGTGAGATCCTTAGTGGGGATCAAAACCTGGGTATGTTGGGGCAGTTTGAGAATTCATCTGAGTGGGTGGTGATCGGGAAAGGGTAATGATCGGGAATGCACTCTCTCTGATGGAAACCAAACTGCCGGCAGTTGATTTCAATCGTTGGAATTTTGTTTTTGCAAAATTAATATATTTACATATATATGTACGGTTTCAAAATGTTTGCAAATGGTTTTAATTCCCGGGATCCATGTGAGAGGAGAGTGCGGCACTGTTCCTTGCAGCCGAGGGAGAGGTCCTCTCTTGTCGGGCAGTGCTTGATCATTAAGGGCTGAGAGGTTAAGTGTAAGACCATTTAGGATAATACCTGATGGGCTAATCTTGCACCTGCCCACAGTCCCTGGGTTTTTATAAGATGGCTTGGCCCAGGGACCACTTAATGTAAGTGTTGGGCCCATAGGGTTCATACGATGGACTCAAGGGGTTTATTGAGATTTTCAGTGAATTGGGCTGGGCCTTGTATTAAAGGCTGGGCCGAACCCATGTGGCTGGTGTGTAGATCAATGCTTGGGTCCCACGCCATACAAAGAAGCCCAACTGGGCAGCAGATTGGAAACTAATTAAACACTGAATGCTTAATGGGCCAAAAAAGCCCATTTCGAAGTGGGCTGATATGATCACCCATCAATGGGGCGAATTTGAGATTGAAGTTAGCAAAAAGGATTGGGCTCTTAGCCTTATCCACTCTTAGAGACCAAATTCAAATCAGATTTGAATCTGGTAACCTCCTGATAAGATCAGGAGTAAGCTAACTCTATCTGGGAAAGGGATTAAGATTATCCCCTATCCAAATACTGATTTGGATTGGGATAACTCCTAATTAGGAGATTTCTTAATCAAGAAGAAAAGAGAGGAGATTTTCGAATGAACCATAGAGAGGGAGAGAAATCAGATTTCGATCCAAGAGGTTCTGGTAAGCAAGAAAGGTTCCTGCGAATTGAGATTAGATCTCATTGTCTCCAGAAAAGAAAACAGTTCAGCCTTTTCGTTTCTGGAAATCTCCTCCTGCCGCCGCCATCTGCATTGTTGCAAGATTTGATCTTTGCAGAAAAGAAAGTCAAGAAACCAGTTCTTGACATCAGTCTTGCAAGAAAGACTGAAAGAATTCAGTGTTTAGTACATCCAGGGGATTCTTGTGAAGGATCCAGTGTGTAGGACGCACCCTGCTGGTTCTGTTCCATCCACAGCTGTGTCATCTTCAGCAGGGACAGATCTTGGAGCATTCTTTGGGCGTGAACACCAACTTTGGGAGATACTGCTTCTCCGGATCAGGTATAATCCTCCCATTTATCTTTTGGTACAGATCTGGTTTGATTAGGGTTCAAGTAGATCCTTGAATATTGTATTCTAAATTCAGGGAATATGATTCCCAGTTGGGAGAAGGTAGGAAATTTTTGAAATTCGCCCCACCCATTCCGCAACCTTTATGGCGTCCATTAGATGGATCCTACCATTCTTTCAGTCCAATCCAATCTAATGAATATCTTAGACCGGATTGGTTCAATCCAATATGTCTTGTTGATCCATCCAATCTGTTCAAATTGGTTTTGGACTGGACAGGGTCTAATCCAAAACCGGTCCATTGACACCCTTTTAAGAGTCATGTACCCTATCAAGATAACCACCATCGTCATCTTTCTGTTGTAAATATCATCTTTATCTTTGTAACTTATCCATACATTTGTACATGTATATACATTGGTAGTTCAAACTTAATAAACTCACTCAATTCACAAAAACTTCTTGGACTTTTATTATGGTATTAGAGCCATCACTTGACTCAAGTCTCCACTTGGCTTCTCAAATTGCAACCACACGATGTCTTCTTCCTAAACTCGGGGTGAAAGTAGCAGTGCTACATGTAACATAACGGTTGTAGCATTGTCGGATTTTATGAATTTGATCTCTGACAAACATAACTTTCTCCTATGGAGTGCTCAGATCATTCCAGCTCTCAAAGGCAATTGATTGTTTGGATATGTTGATGGATTGCTCCCCTGTCCCCCACAACACTTGGATGGATCATCTGATGAACAAATTTTGAATCCCAACTTCATCGCATGGATTGAACAAGATCAACTCATTTTGAGTTGGATCCTTTAAGTTCTTCCCTGCATTAAACCTATATTAGCTCAAGTCATTGGCCATACAACTTCGAAACAAGTATGGGATTAGCTCAATCGTTTATTCTCTTCTTTGAACCATTCTAGACTACATGACCTCAAATTGGAGCTTGCTCATGTTTACAAAGGTTAGTTATCTATCATTGATTATATCCAAAAGGTGAAGTCCTTATCTGATGCTCTTGCTACACCAAGTTATATTGTTTCAAACTCTGATTTAATTCACTACATTCATTTCAATGTGACCAAGCTGAAATAATAATCAACAAAAGGCATCAGTTGGATATCGCCATACATCTGAGATTCTTTCCATATCTCAATGTTAACTTGCTTGTTCTTTTGCTGCAGATTTGAAAATAAACTGGGGGGAAACTGTAGAATATGAATGAAAAAAAAGAACTAAAGATGTCATAAAATCCCAGCACATCGCAGATGCACATCCTCATCTAGTACCTAAAATAATCAGATGAACATGAAACTCCTAGCAAACTTATGACATCACTTACAAGACCAATAAAAAAGCGGACAGCCACATCCCCAGAGCGTACAACTTTATACTGCATCCAAGACTTCCTCAATGCCATACGACGCTCAAAATTGTTTCCAGTTGAGGAAACCCCAATTAGCATGTTAAGCCTTTTCCTAGAAACTGGAGGTGATTTGAGTTGCTCGGCATCAATAATCAAATCCAATATCTTTAGAGACAGGCAAGCCATTAGCCAAGGCAGACAAGATCTGTAAGCCACCTCCCACTTTTACTCCACTAACCAACCATGGTTCATGTTTCTGCAATGATAGAAATAGTGTCAAAAGGGTGGGAATCACTATTACTAGAATTGAAAATTCCTAATGTATACACCTGACTTGTTCAATGTTTGTTACAACTTATGAGTAAAATGATCCATGCCTCCCTATATGCAAAAGATGTTTCATGCCTCCCATTCACAGTCATATGGAATCCCTCTGGTCCAACCCACAGTGCGGCAGTAAATGGATTTCCTTCAACAAACGGGAAGTTAAAAGTCATGTGTGTACTTTCCCCGGAAGTATTAGTCTTACCACTGGGTTGACTGCCGTTGAGGTTCTCTTTCAATACAGTTCCCATGACTTGTTCATTGCAAGAAATGAATCCATCAACTATAATACATCTGTGGAAATACATTAGAAAAATAAATCCAAACTGACATGTACAAAAATAAAGAGAGAAAGTTTTTGTGTTGTGAAGAGTCTCCAGGAGAGTTTCATGTTGTGTGCGCAATGGTGTTTGAGCGCCAAAACTTAAATTAGCGACTATTTTCGGGACCACCAAAAATTGGAAGGGCAAAAGACGCATTAAAAATTGCCTCCAAAGTAATCCAATCAGTCTGCCTTATTTGATATAATACAGATTACAGAGGCATTCTTTCCGACAGCCCCTAGCCAGGTGCCTCTAAACACAGGAATTCTAGTAGTGATGAAAGGTGATAAGGAAATTTGGGAAATAAAAAAAGGTGGGCTGCTGTACATAAAAATCTAGCTTACCTGTAAAATTGCCTCAACCTCTCTTAGAATCCCAACACAATAATGTTCACAAGAATAATGATTACACCAACCTCAATTTGAATCGACATAATATCCACCATCACTCCTCTCATGGAACCCAAATGTCAGTCACATGAACGATGAGCAGGAATCCCTTGTTATAGTCACTTAAATTAATTCATGGCCTAGGAGGATTATGAAAATCTCAATTTTGTTTGCACTACAATTTCATTTCAACTCTCATGCATTTGCCCTTGTGCAAATCAAATTGCATTGCAAACAAACAGAGATGACAAGATAATAAATCCATAGAAAAAGGAAAGGCACTTAAGTACAATTAATTTAACTTTAATATTACTAGAACTCAAACTTTGATTTGTTTCACATATATAACATCCCGCCCTGTCAAAAAAATTCTATTCTAAAATTCTTGAAACAAAACCTAAACTATCTAGGTAACAACTTGTAAAAGAAAAAAAAAAAACAAGGAAAACATGATATAATACCTAACAACTGTTTGGTAATTAATAGAAAACAATGTTAAAAATCTCTAACAGACAGCTTCAACTGCTAGTCTCTTGGTGATATTCCCGCCACAATTGGGAGCTCCAAGAGCATTCTTCGATACTTCAATACAACAGCTCTCCTTTCCAACACATGCCTACGAAAGAACAAGAACAAAATCAAAATTAAATATGCTCTGATAGTCAAAAAGAAAAGCAAATAGAGAGATCATAGTGAGAGAGAAAGGGAGAGGGAGAGAGAGAAATTACATTTTGAACAGTAGACAGAATATCTTTGGCATCACAACTTCCTTTGACAAAAGATCCACAAGTGCCCTGTGGGTCACCAAAGCTAGCAAATCGAATTTCTGAAATGGTCTGACCACTCTGGCATGAGAGCTCCAATGTCTTTCCCTCTTGTACAGTGGCACAAACTGATCCAACAGTAACAGTTTGGAAGTTCACAAGGTAAGGACTGCCACCCATCTCTTCAAACAATGTCAATGTGTTTTCATCATCCCGAAGAAAAGATCGAGGGACATGGTACCTAATAACATTTGCACAACTTAATAAGACTTCTGGCTCCTCTAAACATCAAAATACAAGAAAGACATTCTTCTTACCATCTCTGAGATGGATGACCACAATTAGTCACACATTTAGAATCACTATATGGTCCACGATAGTCACATGTGTTGCTGCAACCATCCTGTTGAGAAAGAAAAGTTGGCCAGTAGCGTCCAATGCTTTTTCCATTCACCCAAGCATGGCCCTTACCCAAACCTTGCAAATCCACCACAACTGGGTCTGTTCCTAGAGGAGGCTTGAAGGTTGTCTGAAAATAAAACAATTCAAGAATTAGAACGTGTGATTTCTAAAACTACAGAAAACAAATTATAGCAGGAAAATATACCTTGTACCAAGTCATCATCCTGTTTGTGGGAAGATTTTCCGATTTCCATTCCGAATCATGGCTTAAATCTTCATTGTAAAGTTGCTTCTCCTCACCATTCAACCCAACCTTAAATGTCCACTTGTTTGAAGACAAATCTTTAACTATCTCCTCACCAGTTTTCTTTCCAATCAAGGCAACAGGACCAAGTATTCCAGTTGGTGTCAGGTCGTACATGGCACCATAATTCTAGTTACCGATATCGGATAAAAGAAACAAACAAGAAGAACAAGTTAGTGTTCGAGTTTAGAAAAGATGAAATTGTGAGGATGCATGGAACGATGATCAGTTGTAAATATATATACACCTTTAATCCAACAGTGGCACTAAGCAATGAAATTTGATTCCTGCCAGGTTTCAACTTAATCGCTTTCTCAAAAGCAAAGACAAAGCCTCCATGTTCGGCCCTCTGGGAACCTAAAAATGGTAAATCAAAATTTGAGTGAAAAGATAAACAAGAAAAACAGTTATCATACTTCTTTCCAAGATAACTATATCTCGGTCGAAGTAGACTTTCAAATTACCTACCAATATGGTTTCCATTAACATAAGCATGAAGCACATGCCCAGTAGTATTTACTAGGAGAGTCAAATCAGTGCCCCAAATAGGATCCTTTTCATCCATGTTTACACTGTAGTAACACAGACATGAATCATAAAACTCTTCAACACAAACAATGAATGAAATGTTCATGTACGTAACTCTGCAAGTTACAAATTATTACCTAGTCATGTACCACAAATAATCACTTGCATCATTAGTTACAAACTTTTGTTCCATGAGGTGTGAGGCAACCATTGGACCCTTGCCCTGAAGAGCTGTCTCTGTAATTTGTTCTGGCCTCCATAGCCATTTGAGGCTCATAGGCTGATCTTCAGCAGCATTCACCTTCTTTACCATCACTGAGGTCTGAGCACTAATCTGAAAATACAATAAATATAATATTTTAATACTCTTTATTGCAATAACTTAATCCATATTTTTCCATATGGAATATGAAGATACGGATCCTCACCTTAGCAGTATTGTAGACCTCTTTCTTGCAATCAGGGAGAATACTAACAGACCAAGCAGGAATTGTATATTGCTTGCCTTGGAAGGTGATGGTAGCATCAGTAGTAGTGTTTGCATTACTCAAGAAGCAGCTTGATGTTTCATTTGTAGCGTAAATTGTTGCCTAAAAACCATTAAGAACTCAGGTTTACATTTAATTGTTCAATCCAATCCATGTTTTTAAGTTTTAGGAGTAGAAAATTTCACAATAACTCACCCCAACAAAGTTTCCAAAATCAGTATGGGAAACATCTCCATGGGTAAGCACCTTCTCCATTGATTTCAGCACAAGATGAAGCTCCTTCAAATGCCCCCACTTAGGTTGATTGAGATTACCTGTAGAGTTTCTAATAACTTAGGTCCATATCAAATGGCATGACTGATTAAAGTTAAAGACAACGATCCTTTTTCTTTCCTACTTGATTCTACCAAATCAATGTGAGCTTAGTTAAATTTAAATTTATACCATATTCGTCAAGGGGTGCATCATAATCATAAGTTGTTGCGATGTAAGGACCTCCTGCTGTCCGTCCAAAGTTGGTGCCGCCATGATACTGTAAACAAAAGAAAAAAGTTGTATAATGAACCAGGAAGAATAGCGTAGAAAATAGAAGCATCAAAACGAACAGTTACAAACCATGTAATAATTCTGGAAAACTCCACCAGTTTGGAAGAAACGTGCAACTGCGTAGGCCACATCCTCAGCAGTTCTATGTGGGTCTGCACCTCCCCAATTCTTGAACCTAAAACAGCACTATAATCCTCAGTAACTCTTAACAAACACAAAGAAAAGCTAACAATTTGGTTTACAAAATAGAAAAGAAAAACTCACCAGCCAGTCCAATTTTCAGTCCACATCTTAGGGCTATTGGGGTTGTTTGGAGTGAATGAATCACAGTACCAACCATTGCACGTGTTGATCTAATTAAAAAATATAATATAATAATAACTTATAAGTATTAATCTTAATTAACTATTTAAAGAAATAACAAAATAAAAAATTATTTAATTTAAAAGCTTTACCATTGGCTTAGGAGCATCAGATTGTTGACACATAACCCAGGGAACGCCAATGCCTAGAGATTCCGCCATGTTTGCACACCAATTGATATAAGTTTTTCCAGCGTCACCATATGGTCCCATGACGTTGCCATATTCATTCTCAATCTATTATACATAAATAAAAATTTTAAATAAAATTACAATTGATTATTCAAACTATACTAATTAGATTATCTTGTAATGCAATATAAAACTTAAGAAGTAAATTAATTGTTTGGCAAACCTGAGCAATGATAATAGGCCCTCCTTGTGAGGCAAATAGGTTCTCTTGCTTTATCATGTCAACTATCAAGGTTGTAAAATTTTTCATCTCATTCTAAATAAAATAAAAGCAAACAAATATAAAATAAAAAAAAAATTAGTTGACTGAGAAAATAAAAATAAAAAAGAAAAGGAGAAAAATGAAAATCTCTAAAATGAACAAAAAAAGTTACCATGTGGACAGGATTATCAATTCTAAGTTCTTGAATTCCCGGCAAATTATGCAACCAAACAGGAAATCCACTGAAAATAAACATACGAATATTAAGAAACTTGACGAATAAATAGATAAATAATGTAAACTATTGGAATACAATAAGGAGGAGAAAAAATAAAGCCAACCCATAATTCCATTCAGCACAGACATAAGGTCCAATACGGAGAACAGCATATAATCCGGTTTCTTGGACAGTTTTGAGGAACCTAATAATATCCAAATTGCCTGAAAAGTCATACTGAAAAAAGAAACAAAAAAAAAATGTCAGAAATATCTTGTATAAAATAAATTTGACGTGAAGGAACAAAGATTTACTAGTAAGTCTGAGAACCTGGCGACGACGAGGTTCATAGACATTCCAGAAAACATAAGTCTCTATTGCATCAAGCCCACCTTCGTTTGCTTTTCTTATTAAATCCGGCCACATCTGCATTACCCATAAACAGTTAGTAACTTCAATTAAAAAATTAACTAAGTGATTCTTTGATTCAAATTGGTGCTTTGTTCAAATATCTACCATTTATACATTCAAAAAATAAAAATAAAAGCTTATCCGATAAGGATTTTAGTAAAAAAATTCTTTGCTTTGCTTCTTTCAAAGATATGCTACAATCACGTTGAAACATCCAACAAGAAACTATGATTTTGATATATATAATATAATTTCGCTAATAACATAAATTCTTTTCATTGCAAAAAAACTATACCCCTGGAGTGCTGCGTGGATAGTTCTCCATTAATCTTAATTGCTCTCCCATCGTATGTAACTTCAGTTGCCAAAGAACCCAAGCAAAAACAAACGAAAACTAATCCTGCAGTAAGCAGCTGAAGAGCTCGCAAACCAGCCATTGTCATTCTCATTCAATGCAAGAGCAGAAAAAACTCACTCATCTACGAATAGTGTCTGCATGCAACAAAGCCATATTCATAACCAACGAAAATGTTCATTAGAAGCCAACATCTAGTTATTCACCCTTATCCGAATATCTTCTTAATCTCTCACTGATCTTATCCCTTTCGAAAAATTGTTACACCCTTCCATCTCCTCGACTGATCTTATCCCTTCGAAAAGTTCTTATACGGTTACACCCTTCCATCTCCTCGGCTAATCTTATCCCTTCGAAAAGTTGTTACACTCTTATATCTCCTTCGAAAAGTTGTTACACTCTTATATCTCCTCGAAGTAAGCTGATAGGCATTAAAGCTCTATGTCATGGTAGCTCAAAAATTGGAAGTAGTATAGGGTTTTCCAAGTTACCCGTTTGTAGCCTGTCGACCTTCCTTACCATCCCTAGGATTCTTCAGTCAAGAGTTGTAAAACTCGGTTGGAAAGTAGAACTGCTTTTCTCTCCGGGTCAACGGGCCAGCAGTTCAATTATCTGGTCACTGGGTCAATCCGTAATGTCACACTTGAACATAAAAATTGAAATATTTAAATAACACAAAAATCGGTAAAGATGGGTCAACTGTTCAACCATTTGGGAAAATGGATCATCAACCAAAACGGGGATTTTGATAAGAGGTTGAAGACCCACTGACCCAAAAGGGAATTCACTTGCGATTGGTTGTCAAGTATCCTAACCAATATTGGCCAATGAACAGGTCAGATGGATCTACCCATAAATCATTTACAATACTTCAATTTTACCCTATTTTTGTACCATTTTTTCTTTCTACAATACTTCAAGTTTCAAGCATGTTTCAACTGAGATTTCAACTGATTTGAGAAAATTTTTGAAATTTTACCGAAGTCTAAACCTCTAGGATTCAATACGATAGGTACATAGAGCCCAAAATTCCAAATCTGATGACACCAAGATCAGCCAAATTCAACACCATTTACCCTTCATCTTATGACATAAACCCAAAATTGATTTCGATCATTTGATCAAGGTCACTTTGATCATTAATCTCATCTCACATCAAGATAGAAATCGAACACCATAAGTACGTAGAATTTGAATTCCAAATCTGACAACACCCAAGTCCGACAACCAAAGTTAGAACTGATTCCAATCATCTAGGGGTGGTCATTTCGACCCTAAAACATATATTACCTTAAGTTAGAAATCTAGTATTATAGGTATGTAAATCCCAAAAATCCAAATCCAACGACACTAAGGTGACGTTTAGTAAATCTGAAGTATGAAGTCTGAAAAGCGAAAAAACATCTGAAAGTATAAAAATGGCTTTTGTACTTTTATAGACATTGTAATATAGTGGGTTGTTCAATAATCTGAATGTTGTAATGTCTGAAAAGTTTGCACTTTACAAATTTACCTCTCGATTCATAAAGTAAATGAAAATTACTAGAATAATATAATATTGCAGAAAAATATTATAAAATAGTAGAAAAAGACAAAATATTATGAATTGGTAACAAAATATTAAAAAATAATTAAAACTATTAACAACTAATATTTAAAAGAGTAATAAAAAAGATTAATATTATAAAAATAATAAAACATTAAGAACAACAAAAGTTAATAAATAATATTACTAAAAAAAAATAAAGAAGCTAAGTTAAAAAGATAAAATAGTAAAATTTGTTATAAATATAATAAAAATGTAAAATAAAAGAAATGAATAAAATGTGATTGACACTTCTTAGAATCCCGATTTTGTTGTTATGAATTCGTTTTATATTTTCTCATTTCTAATTTTGTTGTTAAAATTTATTTCAGGAAAAATTCCCAATTAGCACCTTGTACTTTTGGTCTCCAAACTTTGAAATGCGGTAATTCAGTATCTGAACTTTCAAAACATGACAATCTAGTACCTACCGTTAACTAGCTATTAACCAGTCGTTAAGTGACATTTGAAAAAGACACAAATGCCCTTAAAGTGTCATCTAATTTTCTTTATCAACCATCCAAACATTGACCAAAAATTAGCAGTCTCAAATCCTTGCCTCCTCTATTCAAGAAAGTTGGGATCACGAGAATGCCCATTTAACTCAAATCCTTGCTTCCTCTAGTCAAAGTTTGCCACGTGGGCGGCGCCATGGTTGACCTTGTCAGACCACATCAACACATTGCTTACCCGCATGTACAGATAAACATACCTCTGAAGACGTTGAAGGAAAGTGGAGTCTCACACATACAAGGATAATCACTGCTTCCCGAGATAAATGCCCCCATTGAGGAAAGCAAAATCTTTTGAAAACCTCGACAGGTGGCCTCATCCCTTTAACCCCGCAAAGAGCCTGTCTGATTTCTACATGCACACTCGATCACCTATTTAAAGGTGTCTCCCCATTACAATAAAGGACCTTCAACTCTCTAGCCTTCTGCTCTTATTGTTCTCCTTGGCACAGTCCAATTCATCTCTCTATAGCTCGACCCAACCAACTTCTCCATCTATTTATTGACTTGAGCGTCGGAGTGCCTTTCTAAGGATCACTTCCTCAGGCCTCTAATTCTTTTCTCTATTTGCAAACCTCGGTTTACAACTTCATCCTTTCACCTCAACCACATTTAGTTGGTAGGATATCTATGCGCGTTGAATACATCTCAGATCAAACAACATCAATAGATAGGATTCAAGATTTTACCATTTTTTGGACTTCAAGTAATACCTTTCATGCACACAATCTGTGTTTAACCATTTTTCCCTTTATCCATTTTATTTTTAAGACCAACCGGCCTTTCCAGTCCATTTATCCTAGTTCATTTGTAATTTTATCTTTGTCCTATTAATTCAGCATTGCGGATAATATTTTATTCAAAACTCATTGCATTTATCCAATGTCAATATTCACCTTTCTAGTATATAATGAATTTAGTTTGAGTGGACCTCAAGTCTTAGTCTAGGCATATCCGGTCACCTCTCCCTTAGCCCATTATTTTATCCGGTTCAACCCTCCAAACCTTCCAATCTTCACATTGAGTAGTTATTGTTTTACTCCTCGTTACAATAAACATCAAAGTAGTGCATGGCCAACATAGTAGTTGGTCCCCATTGCATTGTGTGTCAGCATTTTTCACTGTAGGATAATCACATGCATTAATGTATCATTGCAACTCCACAGATAGTAGCCCAAATTTCAATTCAAACCAACTTGTTTCATTCTTTGAAAAAAAAATAATTTCCTCTAGATTTACATTTTAAAATTTAACACCATTTATTTACATAGTTTGATACTTAGGATTTTTCTAATCCTAATTTTATTTCTTTTTGCTACATGACTAGATATATATATCTTAGTTCATTTATTGAATTTTCTTTTCATTTAGAAATGCGCATCTCTTTGTCTTTATTCAATCACTTTGAATGTTGGTGTAGTAGAGGTTGATTTATTAATTGGGCGTGTGTAGGGTGCCTAACACCTTCCTGCACTTTACCTTGTCCCCGAACTTAAAGAATCTCTACCCTATGAAATTATAATTAATTTATATTGTCATTACATAATTTTGTTATAAATTTCATAAAAATAAAAAAATAGTAATAGTCTAAGTCTTTTGAATATTTTTTCAACCTTTGTTATTCAAACATTATTTAGATAGATATAGATGAGAAAGTGGGGGAGAGGATAAGTTTGAATCTCTCTCTCTCTCTCTCTCTCTATATATATATATATATAGCAAGACAGTCCATGTCAGCATGCCTCTTCTTTCCTTGCTCCATTACCCCACCCTACAATCTCCTTGACTCTCTCTCTTCTCCCCTTCCCACCATTAGGAATGTATCATGTTACCCCACTTCCCAATCAATTCCAAAAATCTCTCCCCAATCTATATTCACTCTCTCTCTCTCTCATTTAAAATATTTATATTAATCAATAAATAGTTAAATACTGTTAATATTTAATCCAACCCATATTCAATGAGTAATAAATAGTCTTATTACCAAAAGTTAATAAATACAGTTAGTAAATTACCAAAAATTAATAAATATTGTTATTAATTAACTTATCATAACTTTCTAAAGTATTTTGGGTAAATACTATTATATTCATGTTAATTAACAACATTTTATAGAAATTGAAAACTCTTTAATTAATT
Source organism: Nelumbo nucifera (assembly GCF_055504915.1). Classification (NCBI taxonomy): domain Eukaryota; kingdom Viridiplantae; phylum Streptophyta; class Magnoliopsida; order Proteales; family Nelumbonaceae; genus Nelumbo; species Nelumbo nucifera. Next base: position 46,139,683 of record NC_142653.1, on the reverse strand, counting down.
TCTATAAAATTGAGAATTATATTTAACAATGATCAAAAAGTATAAAATTTTAGTTATTGCTATTATTATAGTTAATAACTGAATGTAGATGGGGAATAAAATATTATAATGTTGGGAATGAAATTATAAATTAATTTATATTGAAAAGTAAAAGATAAATTAGTGTAATTTTGTTAGTAAACTAATTAATAAAAATAAATATTTAATAACAATTTAAAATAATTTTCAGAAAATCTCCATAATTATAGAAATGTCTACCAATCCAGAGAAAAATCTGGCTTTCCAAATCCAAAGAAAATAGTTTGCTTTAATCTCTTGGAGTCAAGGCAGATAATTTGATAGGTTTGATTTAGGTTGCACCAATAATCAATGTCTACCATGTAGACACCCCATAAGCACATAGAGCCCAAAATTCCAAATCTAATGAAACCAAGATCAACCAAATTCAACACCATTTACCCCTTCACATCCAGATAAAAATCAAACGCCATAGGTATGCAGAGTTTGAATTCCAAATCCAACAACACCCAAATCCAATACCCAAAGTTGGAACTGATTCCGATCATATAGTGGTGGCCATTTCAATTCTAAAACCCATATCACCTTAAGTTAGAAATCTAACACTATAGGTATGTAGAGTCCAAAATTCCAAATCCAACAACACTAAGGTGTTCGATAAATTTGAAATATGAAGTCTGAAAAGCAAAAAAACCTCTACTGAAAGTATTTAGTGAAAAAAAATGCTTTTGTACGTTTATAGACATTTGGTTAAAGTGGGTTGTTAAGTGATCTGAATGTTGTAATGTCTGAAATGGTTGCATTTTACAAATTTACTCCTCGTTTCATTAATTAAATAAAAGTAAATGAAAATTACTAAAATAATATAATATTATAGATAAATATTATAAAACAATAGAAAAAGATAAAATATTATGAATTGATAACAAAATACTAAAAAATAATTAAAAAGATTAACAATTACTATTTAAAAGAGTAATAAAAAAAGACTAGAATTATAAAAATAATAAAAAATAAAAAACAACAAAAGTTAATAAATAATATCACTAAAAAAAATAAAAAAAAACTTAAGAAACAGATAAAATAGTAAAATTTGTTATAAATATAATAAAAATGTAAAATAGGAGAAATTAACAAAATGGGATTGACACTTCTTAGAATCTCGAACTAGAGTTTGTCGTCTCCCTTTACCTATTGGATATGATTATGTGCAGTTTGGAGTTTGGACAATAAATTGTTTCTAGAAGACTCACTTTTATCCACCTTTCCCTATTCAACCTATTGGTTCAAAGTTAGAGTTTCATGTTTGTATTTTCTCATTTACAATTTTGTTGTTAAAATTCATTAGGGTTTTTATGGTTCAGTCCACCCCTAGGGTGGAGTTAGGATTTCTTGGGGTGGACTAAATCCTACATGTGGATTGATGCTAAATTTATAGGAGGTAACTAATAGATTAGGAGGGAGCTGCAAATCACACTACAAAATAGAGGTGATAGAATCGATGCTCCTATTTATAGGGGGGTTGCAGTCCAAAAATCCCAAATTTTTATTTTATTTGACAAGACCGATGCTCCTATCAACAAAATAGAGGTGATAGGACCGATGCTCGCATAGACAAAATAGAGGTCTCCGCTTCATTTGTTCGTCAGATAGTTTGGCAGAAACTAATGTACGGTTCAACACCACTCTAATTTGAGGTGCTGATATTCTCTATCTCTTGCAAATTGGATTTCAAGATTTGAGCAAAATTTATCGTCAGCACCATTCATCCATTGTCTTCAACTTATCGCAAATCGGATTCCCATACTTTTCATCATCTAGTGACTGTTCTCACCTGCAATTGGTCCTTCTCTAGCAACACATGCAGACATCATCGTTTTTTCCATCTCCTCCAATTGGGATGAGACAGAATAACCAGTGATCCTGTTTAGTAGTTGCCCTCATTACAATTGGTCCTTTGCTAGTAACACCGTCTACCATGTATTGGTGTCATTTTTGCCTTCTCCTCCGATAGGGATGAGACAGAACAACTGGGACCCTAAGTTTGAACTTAGTTCATTGGCTCCTCTGTTCATGGGAGAGAGGAGGGAGAAAGAAGAAAGAGGGAGGAAGATAGAGAGGCATTGGATGGAATCAAAATTTCATCTGCTACCTCCGAATGTGCTCAAAGGTAGCTTGGGCATTGAATTATTCCGAGGTTTTTTGGTGTTTAAATGAGAAATTTGGAGGTGCAGCCGAACAATCTCCATCCTTCGAAAGAGCAATATTTTCAATGTTTGGAGGTCAATTCAGTGCTATTAAACATTGTCTAAGATCAAACAAATTTGACATCATTTACCCCTCATCTCAAGATCCAAAATTAGAACAAATTTCGATCGTCCAATCAGGATCATTTTGATTATAAATCATATCCTTTATAAATTAAAAATCCAAACTTGTAGATGCATAGACCTCGGAATTTTAATTCCAACAATACCAAAATCACCCAATTCCTACATTGTTTACCCTCCACTTTGAGACCTGAAGTTAGATTCAATTTGCATCAGACTTTCAATCATCCCCAAAGTCCTCATCTATTATATGTACCAAGCAACAAACCAACCAAAGGTGTGAAGGAAGGTGTCAACTGAATTCCAGTTGAGTTTATCACAAAAGGAACCATTCAGATTTCAAAGACACTTCATTGTTAATTATTATTAATCATTGTTAATTGTTAGTAATCATTAACAATATTATTAATTATTATCAAATATTATAAATATTATTATTAATATTGTTAATTATTGTTAACATTACTTTATTAATAATAAATTATTATTGATATTATTTTATTAATTATTATGTTTTGACAATTATTTTTATTAATATTAGTAATTATTTTTTAATTATTATTATTACTCATTTTTAGTTAATATTAATATCATTATTTGTTATTAAATATTAAAATTCTTTGTAATTCATTTATACTTTTTCTATTGTATATATTTCTAAAAATAAAATATTATTTTTAATGATTAACGGCATAGATAATCTCAAATGTTGTAGTTGAGATGCATAGAATCAAACATAAGGTGTAGATTGAAATGTGCCACACCTTGTAAAACGCCCATTGAGGTGTGGCGTGAATGAGAAACACACCACCCAATTTCTCATCTATGCTACAGAACAACCCCTTAGTTAATATGGTTTGCTAGTTTTTCAAAATTCCTACCTCAAAACATTTATTCGCTGTAAAGAGAATACTTCGTTATTTGAAGAGAACAATTACTCATGGCCTAATGCTTTGTCCCTCCACCTCTCTCTTTCTCTCTCTCTCTCTCTCTGATTTTTCTGATGCAGAGTGGGTAAACTTCCCTATTGATTGTTGCTCTTAGAGTGGTTATGTAATTTTTCTCAGCCCCAATCTTATCTTATGGAGTTCTCGGAAACAACCCATTGTCTTCCGCTCTAGTACAGGAGTTGAATATATATGTCTTGCCTCCACCACTACTGAAGTCCTCTAGGGCTTAGAATGTTGTTGATCACTCCCATTACCATTCATCACATCTCTAGCAAAGTCCAAGTTGTTGATATCTTGACCAAAGCATTGCCTTCCTCTCAGCTTCTTGCACTCAGCCTCAAGCTCAACGTTTGCAAATCCCCATTGACCTTGAGGGGGGCGGTCAAGGGATAATCTCCTCCTCGAGAAGTTTATCCTAACCACCCACTGAATGCATGGGAGTCACATTATCAATCAAGATAACCACTATCATCTTTATGCTGTAAATATGATCTTTATCTTTGTAACTTATATATATATATATATATATATATATATATATATATATATATATATATATATATATATATATAATTGAAGTTCAAACTCAATAAGCTCATTCAATTCACCAAAAAATCTTGTTTTATGGCACATTAATTTGAAAAATGAAAAACAAGGTAATTTTTGAAAGAAAAAGCCTTCTCTCAAAAACATGTTATCTCTTCTATCAATACCCATTTTGCTAATATTATGCAATATATCAAGGTAGATGAAGTTGATATTAGACCATGCCATGACCTAGTGGATTTGGTTGTTGACAACCCAAAATGTAGTAAGCCACCTATAAACTTTGTTAAAAGTAATACATATGGTGCTTGGAAGCACCAGGGTGCAACTACGGGTATCAATATAAGAGATAAGCGCTAAAGATCACTTGTACAAGCCTATAGGAAGCTAAAGCCTTGGTAGAGATAAGCGCTAAAGATCACTTGTACAAGCCTATAGGAAGCTAAAGCCTTGGTTGTTATGGAGGGCTTGTTGCTTGACTAAACTTTAAATATGAATTGCATTTGCCTATAATGCGATGCTAAATCTGTCATGAAGTTTTAGCATTAGATTCGGAGCCTCCCTGAAGAATCCTCCCTACTATGATGGACCGTAAGAAGCTTGTCAGTATTTACCTTCTATTATGCTTACCCATACATCTCTCGCTTATCCATACTACTATTAAAAGTGTGAATGAGGTATAGATTCTAGATTTGTTTTCGACTAAAATACCTTTATTCTATGAACTTAGTTTCTCTACATTTATGAAGGCCAAAAATATAATTTAAACTACTACTTTTATTAAATTTATTATATTCATCATCGTTAAGTCCTATATTTAATGTATTGAGTTTTCTTTCGTTAAATCTTATATTTAAGACAAATTAAGTAGATAAGCTTCATGAACTTTTCTTGACTAAACCCCCTATTTATGAATTTAATCCCTCTTTAATTATGCATGCAAAAAAGTAATTTAAAGTATTATTACTTTTCACTTCATTAAATATTCTCTTATTAAGGTATTAACTCTCATTCTTTCTCCTTAAACACTTTACTTGAAGTATTTTTTCTCACCAATAAATTCCACAAATTAAATATATATTTAATATTTTTAATAATGTAAAATCTATGTTCAAAACCAACATAAAAAATAATTAAACAAACCACCCTTTTGATTAAGTAGCAAGTAAATAGGGCAACCATCAGTGTCAAATGGGTAAGCCAATGTTCTCATAGTTAAATAATAAAATTTTTTATATAAATATAATAAAATATTAAAAAATTATAAAAAATTGAGAAAAAATTTAGGCACATCTCTAATATTATCCATTATCAAACAAATCTAAGCATGATAAATACAAGTATTTTTATTCGATGAAAGTGAAATATAAGATTTAAAACTAATCCAGAAATAAAACCATGTTCCTATTAATGTGGTTGGTCAAAGATTTAACTTTTTACGTTAAACTGGTCAACCCATAATATCATAAATCAATAATAAAAATTTAAAAAAGATAGAAACACAAAAGTTATTCACAACATAGAAATTTTGTAAAATAAAAAGTTGGTGCATCTTGAATATTATGCCTTCATAATATTATATAAAAATAAGTGTGATAAATAAGAGTTATTTTTATTAATGATAGAAATGGAATTAAAAACTAAATCGACCTAGCTAGCTCATAAATTTATATAGGCTAGCTTCGATTTTTAGTCCTCGACTTGGGCCTAAGCCTAGGTTCAAAAGCTTGAGATTTTTTATTTTTTGGGTTGAGCCCAAGACTATCCCCTTGGGTAGCTAAAAGAAAGCCTGATTATGACAAATTTTGTCACAGGGTTAATTGATAGACCCAGATCCAAGACTAACCCAAGTGCATCAAATTTCAATATAGTTTGGAGGTTAGGCCAAGTTGAATAGATTAGGCCATGAGTAATTGTCTAATCAAATGAGATAGATAGAAATAAAATGACACCAGTACATGGTGTCATAATTATCTAATAAAAATTCAGAAAATAGATAGAAATAAAAATGATAGAAAACAAAAAAATGTCTATAAATTTGTGCAAATCTCTAATATCATATATTTATGATGTTAAATTAAAATAAATATAATAAATAAGAAATATTTTTATTAACAATGAAAATAAAATATGAATTTGAATACAACAACACACCATGCTTTTATTACTTATAATTGTTAATGTTATCTGAAATTATCGCATTCATTGCACGTACATATTTACTAATATAATAAAGCAACCCATAGGCTCGCCTCACTAAGCTCTAATGTATAATTATTCAAAAATCTGATGGTCAAATCCTGACTTTTTAAGGTCTTCGATACTAAATTAGATGTAACTTTGATTATGTTGAATGAATTTAATACTGGCTTAAAAAATTAATACTTCATGATCCGCACTCAAATACTTATTTTACTCATTATGACATGTAAATTATCCTATTGTGATGTATAAATATTTCAAGTCAACAAATAAGTACATTTATGGTTAAACTACACGTTAAAAATAAAGTTAATACTTTAGGTAAGACCCAACGATTCCAATTGAAAATCGTGAAGTTGCAAATTGTGTTATGATGATGAAATAAAAATTTGTGAAGTTCATTTAAGAGAAATTCCCCTTATAATAGTTGGGTTTATTTTTTTTTATGGAATAATAGTTGGGTCTATTGTTATATAGCCTATAGGGTCTAGTACAGGACTTAATTGTTCTAATTTATTTATTTGGTAAGGACCGGATCTATTCTTACCGAGAGCAGAGACATGACCGTGTTCAAGTCAGCCCCCCACAACGTCTCACATACAGTACATCCCTGCTGTGTATTGGGAATATCTCCCAATGATAATACCAGAAATGATGATCATCGGGAGATATTCTCAATACACGGCGGGAATGTGGTGTGGGACGTTATGGGAACAATCTTGTGGGAGGGCTGATTCGGTCTCGACATGACCTGACCCATTGACAACATGTCTGGCATACCATCCAATTACAAAGTAAGGGCAACCACCAAGTGTTACCATTTGTATACTTTTTTTAATTGCTAATGAACCTATGATTAATTAATATGTGTCAGAATTAAAGAAAATGTCTTGTTTCAGACTTATTTTGGTATATCTTGAATTTCGATCAGTTACAGGCTCTTGGAAGGTAGGTATCTTGCAAGTTGCTACACTAGGCATTTGGTGGGGTGGGCCAGGTCTAATTCCAATTATTGAACCCCAAATTATCTCTAATACAACCCAACATTTTTGCCTTTGGGTCTGTTTGTTGAGACCGGATCTGTTCCTTACACCAACCTTACAGACACATCTCATCATGTATCTGGAACATTTTCTTTATTTCTGTGTTTTTATTCATGGGAGATGTTTCCAATACATAGTGGGATGATCCCGTGAGATCGGTGTTGGTAGCCCTGTGTGATGAGTAGATCCCAATTTTTGTTTGTTAACTTTATTTTGTTAAACATATTTTATTTTTATATAATTTTTTAGGCTTCAAAAAATTAATGTTTTAGTATTTTTATTTTTATATACTTACAATTTTCTCATTAAAATTAAGGTCCTGTTTGGTTTATAGAAATAGGGGTCTAGAATCGAAATCAAAATGGGCTATTTCTATTCCTACTGGAATGACATTTTCCCATTTGAGGGAATGATCATTTCTACCTCAGGAATGAAATCCCAATCCAACTGATTTAAATTTTCATTTCTATTCCTGTCTGAATCAAACAGAATATGAAAATAGACCAATCTGATTCCAAAAAGTTCCAATTCCCATTTCAATTATAAACCAAATGTACCCCAACTTTTTAATATTATCATGTGTACAGCAGACTTGGGAGAGAGAAACAAACAATGGGTGCCGCCGTGATCGGAAAAGATAAAAATGCCTTGAGGGGTTTAGGTCGGGGAAAAGGGAGAAGGGTACTTTGAATGGGAGGACACGGAATGGGCACATAATCGGTGAACAGAGTTTCCCCAGTCCCTCAGCTCAACCATAACATTGATCAGGTCGACAATTTTTAACGCAACGCGCGCATGAGTCAACTGGGTCTTTTATTCTTCGGTAATCCCCGAGTCGTGTCTCTAGGTCTATTTGTATCATTATTATTATTATTTTTATTGATAAACGAGACTTAAACATTGACTTGACCTGGTTTTCCAATTAATTGACTTGGTCCTCGAGATCTAAATTCCCTGCCATTAAATAGTGACCCTCTTAGTATTGCTGGCAGTACAAAGGGAACGCTTTGAAGATGACTACTAAGGGTGTGTTTGGTTTGTATAGGTTTTTTTACCTTTCTCTTCTTATTCTTACGTTTTCTTTCAAACCGAGAATAGTCTAAAAATTTTGAAGCAAATGAATATTCAATTGGAATAAAAAACAAACACATACTATGGATTAAAACTCAATTTTATATACATATATTCATATATAAAAAATGGTCATCTGTGTATCATGTGACTTATATAAAATTTTCGATACTCAACTAATTAACCCTCATAGACAATTATTTACCCTACCCAAAAGGAGTCCCAAACATGGCCTGGGCATTGGCTAGAATGGCTACTTTTTCTATTCTTACTTGGTGTTATCATCCCATTGAATTTCAAATAGGCAATTTAATAATTTTAATATTATCGTTTCTGCCAACTTGTTAACATGTGAAGTGCAAAGTGTTAGAATAAGAGAGCTAAGTGCAAGGCTTTAAACGGCTAAAGTCAGAGGCCAGGTGGTTGGGTGCCGCAGATGCAAGGCATAAGCCTCTAGGCGCTTTGTGCTTAAGTTTAAATATAATAATTTGTAATTTTATAAATGTATATAGACAAAATATATTTCATTTTATAGCCTACTTATATATTTTCTTTTTATTATACATACATATTCTTTTTAACATGAGCCATATGTTTTTATTGAAATTTTATTTTTCTATTTAATTTTATGTATATAAATCTGTTTGCCTAAATTAATTAATATATATGCATATTAAAAGTATTTGTAATATTTTATGCATTAGGGTACACTTTATTTATATTTATCTTTTGTCTTAAAATTAATCTCTCTCTCTCTCTCTCACACACACACACAAATGTATATACATACATACTTATGTAATTTCCCTATATATTTTTTACAAATATTTTTCTTAAATAGTTAATTTATATACTAACTTTTTTCAATTATGTTCTCTTTAATGTGATACTTTTTTAATTTTATTTTATATTTTTAACCCCTTTTATACTAAATAAAAATAGCTTTACTTAATGCCTCTCCTTGCTGCTTTTTAAACTATGTTATTGTGTATTTCTTATATAGAGTGCAAAACCTTGTATTTTGTACTATTTATACAGTATATATTTGTGTTTTTACTCCTTCCAAACTAAGCCTAAGGGGTTAAGTGTCACTCCCCGTGGCAGTCTAAAACATGGTTGTTTGTGAAAATATTTATTATCCACACATCCCAGAATTCACATTCGCTCCTATTAAATTATAGAGTTTGTCCTCTTTACCAATCTTTTGTCCCATGTCAGCCCATTAACCACGTAGGATTAATGAAAGCATTGTTACTAACCCATCATTAATTATTCTAACTTGCCTGTTTAATCCTAAAAAATCTTAGAACTTCTGGGTTTTAGAAACCCTATTCTTCTCTTCTCATCCACCAATTATTCCTTAACGAGACAAGAGACAAAATAGTGAAAAAAATTGTGGTGAAGGTGAAAGAGGAAAAAAATTCATCTTTCTATCTCAATTAACCCTATTTGTGCCGTTTTTGTGGACTTTCACAGCAAGTTGGATTTGTTCTCTGGTCAGAGAAAAATGGAGCAGTGAATTCCACATTCGAACCCCACCAATCAAGAGTATAGAATGTAGAGGAGACTTGTTCTAGAGAGAGAGAGATGACTCGGTTTGTTAGCACTCAGTTGAGAACTTGAGTTAAATGGCATTTTATCCAGGGATGATGAGATATTTAAAGGTTTCTGAGGTAGGAGGAGGTTGCAAGCCTGAAACTCTCTCTCTCTCTCTCTCCATCCGGATATTCTCGCTGGGTTGCTGGCCCTGTCAGATATTAGGCGCTTCCTCTTGAATTGAACCCAAACATGAGAACAAGAACAAACGTGGAAGAGGTATACCGGAAGATAGAAATCCGTAATATATCTCCAACCAATGTCCCTAACTCTAACAATGATCTCTATGCTGTGCTTTACATGGATAGAGACTGCAACTGCAGGAAGAAAATTGATTTCAACAACGCAAATGGTTCCAACCCCACAATGGAGTTCGAAGTCAAGGAGTCGAACATCAACAGCGGTTGCGTCCAACTCGTGATCAAACTGCGTCGCCAAAGGACCTTTATAGACACACACGTTGGAGAGGTTCGAGTAGCAATCAAAGATCTATTTGAGAACCGCAATTCAACCTTATGGGGAAGACCCACTATCAGTAATCCGATAATGAAGAGCAGATGGTTTGGGCTTGGGAGGCCGCAGCAAGAAGGAACACTAGATATCACGTATAATTTTGGTAAGGATACCTTCCTAAGGAGAGCCGCAGCTCCTGTTCGTGGCCACACCGGACAGATACTGAGCTGGATCGCCCAACTACTAGCGGTCATCTCTTCGATTGTAACCGTGATCAGCTGTTGGACTCACCCAGATGAGTAACCCACTGAGTTGTTCTTTATTTTCAGCAGAACAATGTGATCTGTTGTATGAAGATCTCATCTGATTTGTTTCTTAATTTGTTTTCACTTTTTCGATGATTTGTCTTTGGTTTGACGCTTCGTTGTTTTGTTTTGGTTTGATTTTAAATAAGAGAGAACCAGAAAACTGAGAGAAAGTTGTCATTGTAGATTTCCACTCTCTCCTCCTCCTTTCGCCTTCCTACAACAAGATTCTAACTGAATGGAAGAAGATCAAGAAACGGAACTAAGCTCAAAAATAGATTAGGGTGTTAGTCTTACCAAAATTTCAACTTAATTTCCGATTTCTAACTATTTCATAAACAAATCAAGGAAAGCAGAGCTCTCCTAATTAACATTTTTTTCTTCAGAAAAGTATCCATAATTAACTCTTTTTCCCATAATTTACTTAGGGGTCATTTGGCAACTCTTTTTTGAAAGATCTTCTAAAGCTTTGACAGTCAAAAGATAATGTGAGCTTTTATATCAAGATCTTAGCAGCTTGACTATTTTGTGCAAAGACCAAGTGAAGAAAAAAAAAGGCAAAAACTTTTATTTAGAATTTCTCGAAAATAATCCGAAATGGACTTCACATGTTTTTTCAAGGCTGCTGCTTTCAACAACTAGACCTTTTCTCAACCAAATAAAAAAAAATCAAAACGTAGGCTGCCAGGTTTCTAAAAAGCCAAACAACCTGCATGAAAAAACACACCAAAAGGAATAGCTTCTAATATGTTTGGAGGACATTCATGCAGCGGCTTCTAGTATTCTCAGGTAAGCCACATATTGAAAGCCAAGAAGTTGTGCTTAGTGAAAATCCTAGAAAATAAAAATAAAAAGATTATCCTTGAGCATATAAAAATCAACTCCCAATTAACCTAGTTTAGGTAGCTTTTACACGCTGCTGAGTTTGGCTGTTCCCTGTACTCACCGTTCAAACAGCCTCTTGCAACCTTGTATTAAATACGGAGATATTCTCAATATAAGGCTGAAAAGGCTATTAAATGGGCTTTGCACTGATCGAAGCCGGATGTCAACCCAGATTTGTTTAACCATCTAATGTTTTTTTTTTTGCCAAAACTTGGGTTTGTATTCTGAACCAGTCAAACCTGCTGAAACTTAAAACTGGCTATATGTTTTTGGGAGAATGACTAATCAGCCCAGATCAGAATTTTATAACCCCATAGTACGAGGGGAATGCAACCTAACTGTGAAATTCACGGGCAGGATGTGATTTATAGGAGGAGAGGGCTAGTAGTAGGGGGGGCTGGAATTCAGAATTCTGCATCGGGTGTTTCCGTACTTCTCTGTATGTTTTTTTCTTTTTGGCTTGCAGCAATTTGAATTATGAACATGGTTAAAGGCGTCTTGACTCTGCAGGGGTCTCTCACCCTTTTTCGATAGTCAAAGTGAGGAAAAAGTATTGCGTTGCTTTTATTTATATTTTTATAAATAAGTTTTCCTCTTCCATCCAAAGAAAATATTAATGATTCGTTTGTTTTTAGGAAGTTATGTAGCTGAATAAATGTTTTTACTGGAGTAAATATTTCACAGGGAATACTTAATCAGATAAGAACATTTCTCTATATTCTTTTATATTTTTTATGTAAATAAGAAAATAATCATTTTAGTTTAAAAATCCATTTATTAAAAAGGGTAATTTTGTTTCATCCCAGTGTTGGCAATTTTTTCTAGGTAGTAAAGTTATTTATCCACCTAAGAGATGATATCACTTATTTTCAAGGAAAATAAATTTTCCATAGAGTTCACTGGATCTGAAAAAAAAACATAGGTGTCTTGATGAATGGGAACCAAAGTTCCATTAACCAACTTTCTCCCCTCTCAAAACCCAAAGAAAAAACAGGCCCTACATAAAAAGAGTGAAACAATAATGAAAAAAGATGGTGCCCGTTGGAGAATCCAATGTCACAACAATACAACCTATCCATGGGCCACTTAATGTATTGTGTTGGGTTCTCGCTGGCTTCAACCAAATCCATCATAAATCCTCTGAGTACCAACCCATAGTCTGATCTCAGTTTAACTAGTTTTTGGCTATGACAACTCTAGAACTTTGCAAAAAAAAAAAAAAAACTTAAAAAATTAAAAGGGTCATTTCCATCCTCCAATTAGGATGGAAATACCATTTTAGGTCAAAAACAAATGATATTGGAGATGTCGTTGATAGATCAATTAGACAATCAATTAAATAATTAAGCATGCTTTTGTGATACTATTTAAGTTTGAAAAGGCCACTTTTGACTCAAAAGTTTAAAATATCACTTTAATAAAATTAATTAATAAATTAAATAATAAGTAAAATTGTTCAATGTAAATATGTAAATTAAACCATTAAGTAAGATTTTAAAAATCAATCTAAAGATCGGACCGCTTTAGTGGTTTGATAGTTTGGTCTAAATGGATCAGCCCATGACTTTTTAAAAAATCAAAAATAAAAAATAATTAAAATAAAAATGATCCAAAAAGCTCTAGGCCAAGTATAAATGATTTTATAACCATGCAATTAAGTAAATTAATTAAATTATTAACTAAGTTGAGCTAAGTAAGTAGAACAACTAAAGAAACTAAATAAATTAATTAATTAAGTCAACTAAGAGAATTAGCTATTTGAGTAAACTAAGCAAAGTAAATAGAGTAATTAAATTAAATAAAGGGAAAATTCCTTATTAGTACCCTATACTTTGGGCCTAGTGTCCTTTGTTCCCCAAACTTTAAAATGTGACAATTCAATACCTAAACCTTCAAAACGTATCAATCAAGTACATGTTGTTAATCAACTGTTAACCAGCCATTAAATGATGTTATATAAACATATTTTATTATTTTATTCATTATTTAACATACTCGGTAAACCCGACTCAAACCCCACCCCACAGGACACAATCCAATTGCTAGGTTTAGTTAGAATTTTCTCGTTACACGTTGGGCAACGCGACTTTTGGTTGGACCGAGGCCGACTGTGGAAATTGGACAGGAGAGTTCTCATGGGGAAACAGGAATTCTCCCTTGCTTTCTCTGACACTGAAACTGGTTTGGACGCACGCGCTTCTTCATTTAGACCTTTTGGGTTCTTTTGTCACCTTCTCTCTCAACAGTCAACAGTCAAGACGAGAATTATAACCCAGAAACAAGAAGAAGCAGCATGGAGGACGTGTCCAACAAGATCGTCATCAGCAGAGTCTGTTTCACCAACGACACCAATCTTAATGCCGTGGTTTACGTGGACGAGAACAGGCACCACAAGTCGAGAATTGATCTTAAGGACTTCAATGATTCAATCTTGGGAGTGGAATTTGTTGTTAAAGGATCATAAATCCAATTGCAAAAGGCCACCACGGAGACCAGATTGACGAATTCAATTGCAAAAGGCTGTGAGCATGGTGTGAGGACTAAATCCAATTTCGCCACCACGGTTTCATTAGATGTGCGCTCGAATTAAGGAGTGAATTTCACCAATATGGGTGGTCAGCTGTTTGCCACTAGTCCATACTTGTTTAATTAATTCAAGGCTAGGTTCGGTTTTTTATTTTGTGACTTGAATTGGATTGGGCTGGTTCAGTTTTGATTCAAAAGGGATTGAACAGGGTCTATGGCCTTTACACCGACCTCACAAGTCACAGCCCCATCTCACCATATGTATTGGAAACATCTGCTGCAAGCCTGTAACTATTCCTTGCGAGCCCTAATGCAACGCACATGATGTTTTAAATTTGAGAATTTCTTTCCATTGCAGGCGAGTTTTATTGACTGCTATAACGATGGTTACAGCATATGTGCTATTGGAGTGTGCTTATTCTGTGTGCTCACCGGAGTGTCCCTACCAGCTGCTCTGGACTTGTCACAAACCCCAATTCAGATTTTCTGCACTACCTTCTATATGTGACGAGAAAAGATGTGTAGAGATCATCAATATCCTACCAACCTCACCACACAAAGGGTTTATTTCAATATTGGAGATTAATAAGGGATATAAACCCATCTTACAGTGCACATCCAAGAAGGTTATCAATCTTGGTGGATGGGTCCTTTTATGTATCCTGCACAAGGTGGAACATGGTTAGAATAATTCTAAAAGGGGATCAGTTGGGTTTTTTGTATGACTTACATTCATATAAGATTGAATTTTAATTTGTACCTCATGATTGTTTTTCTCATTCCACTCTTTTAGGCTGTGTTTGGTTTGAAGGAAAAAATAGGAAAAGAAAAGGTAAGATAAGAAAACCTTTACAAATCTTATATGTATTTTTCTATCTTTTCCTTCTTTTTTCTGTCTTTTCCGTCGAACCAAACATATCCTTAATTTCCGCTACTAATTAGCATGTCGTAACTCGTAATATAACTTTCCTACCGAAATGACTTATTTACTTACAGAACAATTTTTGAGTGAAAAAACTAAACAAATGCATTTGTAAAATCACCTTGGGTTTAACATTATCCATGGTATTGGTCTGACAGAGGTGTGTCCCTGTATTGTTAGGAATCTTAATAACTTCGTCTAAAATATAATAAATGGGTGGTTGAAAGTCCTCCAGTGGCAGCAATTGGCAAGGTCCCTAATCCCTATGCAAGGACCACAAGCTGCTGGGTCAATAGAAAGAATATTGCTGAATGAGTCAATTAGGAGAAAGTCAGATCTGCTACCAACCTGAGGTTCCCACCATGCCTAACAAATTAATACAGCTGCTTTTTGAGCTCAGTTTTGAAGGAGTACAAATATAAATGTGTAGAGTGCAATATTATGTATTATGTATGTATTTATATTGTATATATTTGCATTAACATTTTTTCCTTCCAAATTGAGCCTTGTGAACATCATGAATGATATGGGAGATATTTCCAATGTATGGCTACAATGGTCAGTTAGAACGGTATTAGGAGTAGATCCCTGCCCAACTAGGAGAGAAGCAAGTAAACCATCTTTTTTTTATTTGCTAAAAACATGGTGAACTTCTAAACATTTTAAAATATTTTTCTTATCTTAATATATATATATATATACTAATAATTAATGTATTAATAATATATTATTTATGAAAGCAACTTGCTGATTTTCTTTCTTTTGGTTCAACAATAACTTGCACTTTCGTGAATGCTAGATATAGCCTTATAGTATCATTCAAATGTTTTTACCCAGTAGACTGAATCTGGATCTCCTGCCAATAAAATAAGTTTCAACACCCTCCCAACATGATCCGATAACGCATAATTCATACGAGATGGTTCCCACTTTTATGGTAGGTCTCAATCCCGGAATGGGATCCGCTCCTCACACAGGGGCGCTTCACAGGCACATTTACCATGTATTGGGAACATCTCCAGTGAATAATAACTTATAAGTATGTAAAATGTTCTCAATACATGATAGGATGTGCGTGTAAAATCCGTGTGAGGCGCCCTCAGGAACAGATGCTGCCACCTCAATCCCATGGTAAGATATGCGAAGTCAGATCATATCAGAAGGGTGTTGGAACCTGTTTTGTTGGCAGGTGACCCCTCTCACTAAACTAGGGTGGCGGGGCTAGATTAACTGTTGACATCCCATCTTATTATTTTCTTTTGTCTGTTCAATAAGCACGGCTTGTTATATGATCATTAAAATACGCAATTCTTATGGTACCTAAAACTCTTTTATATCAACCACACTCTCCCATGTATTTGAATTAAAATATCAAGTTGATTGGATTTTGTTTTTTTCTTTTTCAAGTTGATGGGTTGAGTGTGATATATATATATATATATATATATATATACTTGCTTAGAATTTTCTCCGTAACGCGTGGGTGTGGGAGATGGACGTAGGTTGCGCTGCGCTGAGACTGAGTAAACTGGAAAAGCAGACTTTGCAGAAGAAAAAAAATAAACAAACGAGACTTGTTCGAAAGTGGTGAGACGATGACTTCTATAGTTGATTAGCTCTATATATTCCTTTCTTCTCTGTGTGTCTGTTACTGTGTATTTGTCCTTGCCCTTTCTGAGTTCAGACTATGCGCTTCTTCTTCTTCTTCTAGGGTTCTTCCGTCACCTTCTCTCACGAATCACGACGAGAATTACAACCCATGAGCCAAGACACAACAAAGAGAAGCATGGAGCACGAATCCAAAAAGATCGTGATCAGCGGACTGTCTTTCAACAATAGCACCGATCTCTATGCAGTGCTTTACGTTGATGATAACAGGTTCCACAAGTCCAAAATTGATCTTAATAACTTTAATGGTTCCAACTTGAGCTTGCAATTTGCTGTCAAAGGATCGGACATCCGAAACAGTCGCGCCCGACTTGTGATCAAACTACGTCGCAGAGGCACCTTCTTAGACAAACACATTGCAGAGGTTCGCGTTGACATCAAGGAGCTCTATCAACACAGGGGAAAGAGCACTCCATTCAGTAAACAGATAGAGAAGAGCAAATGGCGGTTTTCGAGGAAGCAAGAAGTAGGCCGAGAAGTAAATATAAAGTACGGTTTTGAGGATACCTCCGGCATCAAAGTTCTTCCTACTTGTTATGCCGTGCTAGCGAGGGTCGTCCCTTGCCTTGTAGCGGGTTTTTTTAGTTGTGCATCGGCACCGGCTGGTGGCAGCTTGATCAGCCATTGTTTCTGCTTTTGTCCTGTATACGTAAATGTATCAGCATAACCTGGCTCGCTGATCAATGATAAGATGATGAACAAATCACACTTTGCATGAAAACCCCGCTTGAATTAATTATATTGTTGTGTTTCTTGTTTCTTTGTTTAATTTCTCTCTCCCTCCCTTTTGTTTTTGTTTCCTCGTATTCCTTGAATTTTGTTGCGCAACTTCTGAATTGACAACATCGTGAAGATGAAAGTCTAAACTTTATTCTGTGCAATTGTTTGTTCTTTCTTTTTTTCTTTGAAATCCTCTTAAAGATAGCACCGTGTTCATCTCAGAAGAAAGTGTAATAATATCTTACTAATTTCTGAGTGAACAGATTAAACAAATGCAATTTCTAAATAAATCACATTTGGTATGATGAAGTTTCGTACGTCTTTGTGGAGCCACTGCAATATATCAAAGGCTTTGATTCTCCGTTTTAGCTCTGTGAATTCATTTGTAAAATCACCTTGGATTTAACATTATCCATGGTTTTGTTCTGACAAAGGTCTCCTGTATTGTAAGGAACCCTAAGGCCATGTTTGGTTTGAAGGAAAATGTAAGAAAAGGAAGGAAAAGGACCACGAGTGTCTGGCTGAGGGTTACTATTCAATTGTCAATAATAAAATGTAATTAACTCTTTCAAAAATATATATAGTAGCTGAAAACTCCTCCTCCAATCGCAATCGGCAAAGCCTCTACCTTACCTTGCAAAGGACCACGAGTGTCTGGCTTAATATAAAATAAGCACACAGTATGCAAAACCAGGTCATGACTAAGTTGATTCTGTGTGACTATCAAAAAGAAAAGACAAAACGTTGACTCACTGAGTTGTATTAGAACATATTTGGATGAGTCAATTAGGAGAGCAGGTAGAGAAGAATCTTTTTATTGATTTGTTAATATCCCAATGAGTGCTAATTAAGGCATTGAGAACTTTAAATTATTAGAATGAATAATTGGGTGCTTTTTTGCACAAATTTTAAAATTTTATTCTAAACATTTTAAATGTTTTTCTTATTTACGTATTGGTTTATTACATGGTATATACAATAAATATACACACATAAATTCCATTTTATATATGGATTATACTAATAATATATTGGGGTTTTTATTATTCAGTCCACTCATAAACTTTAGTACAAATTATAAGGATGGAACATGACAAGTGGGAAAATGACTCAAAATTCAAGGGGGTAGTGAATCATAAGTGGAGGTGTTAGTAAATAAAACCCAAAAAAAAACAGATAAAAATTCAAGAGGTGGACTGAATTCTAAATTTCCCTAACATATTATAATTGTACAGTAAAATACTTAAACCTCCCCCCCCCCCCCCCCTCTATTCCCACTCAACTAATACTTCATTGAAATTATGCCTAATGAATTATCAAAATGTCTCTTTTATCCTTTCTAATTCTTCAACTTTCCAAACTAGTGGAATTACACAGAAGTCAATTCAAATTGAACTGAATTGTTCTACCTAAAAAAACAAATCAAATTGAATTGTGAGATCGAGAAAGTAAGGTAGCATTTTCAGTCTCCTAAAGTCCTATGCATAAACAGACCACCACTAAAATAACTTATTATACATAATTTAATTAATAAAAGGTCATTACTTAACTCTACTCAATAAAATAATAAAAGTAGTTAATTAGTTTGCTTAATTACC
Source organism: Nelumbo nucifera (assembly GCF_055504915.1). NCBI lineage: Eukaryota > Viridiplantae > Streptophyta > Magnoliopsida > Proteales > Nelumbonaceae > Nelumbo > Nelumbo nucifera. The sequence continues at coordinate 46,120,850 of NC_142653.1, read as the reverse complement.
TTAATTCATTAATAACTTTTAATTTCTTAAAATAAAACTTTAATTACAAAATATAGGTCTGGATCTGCTTCCCACAAGCCTACCCAAAAGCACCATAGTTATACCTCGGAAACATATGTTTCTGATGTGTGGCTGTACTGTATTATGGATAGCAGATTCATGATCCATCTGCTATTATTCATGTATTATTCATGGGGAGAAGTTTTTGATGTGCCACTATAACATCTTGTCGGTATGTGTGGATAACATCAACATCTTGTCGGTATGTGTGGATAACATCTTTGCGGCACCATCAGACCTAGATGAACCTGAGCCAGTGCTTATATAAAGCCTGAAGTCCAGTATTTTTATTATACTATTAATAATAATATATTACTAAATATATATATGTTTTATTATATATCACTTTTAAATAATGTATATTTGTATTATATTAATACTATTAGGCTTATACTTACAGCCTGAGCCTGAACCCACAGCTAAGTCCACTGCGCTACCCATCGTTGATCAAATCTACTGTATAGAACTATAGGAAAACCTTCAGTTGTACTATCAAATTTATTTTTAAATTCCCAGTTGAGAATTTGTACGGAGTAGAGAGGCTAGGATCTTTCCTAGAAAGTAAAATACTTGAGATGAAATTCTACCCCTATTTGAATTTGTACCGTATAAAATTGCAGGTTGGATTGGTGCAAGCTTGGTTTGGACCTGGTCAAATTGTACCCCTACATGAAAAAGTTCAGGGTTCGTAGCTGTGGCAAATTAAAGTTCTGGGGCCGTTTCATTTTCACAGGAATGACAATTTTCCCCATTCTCGACAGGGATTCAATTTCCCCAACTCAATGGGGCCAATGATGGGGATTATTTTGGCAGGGCAGGGATGGGGATACAGATTAATAGGAATCTCCGGTCGGGGTCGGGATTGGGGATGGGGATTGATATTCCCGCCCCGCCCTAAGCATGATTATATATATTAAATAACTATTATATTATTATTTAAATATTATATATATATATATGAAAACATATTTAAAATATTATTTATAATTTAAAATTTTATTTATTTAAAAAAAATACTGTTATTTGAAACATTTCAGGGATTCGGGTCCCCACGGGGAATCCATCCCCGTCGGGGATTGGGGATGGAGGACAAATTTTATCCCTGACGGGGATCGGGGATGGGGATGGGTGTTAATTTCAAAATCAGGGTCAGGGACGGGGAATATGATCCCTGCCCCAAACCCGCCCCATTGCCATTCCTATTTCCACCAAATCATAGGGTGATGGTCTAAGGTGGTGTTCTCTCGGAGGTGTGGATGCACCATAAGATATTGCGTTTTCAAGCACACCACCCCAAAACCAGTGGTTCGGTTGCACCATGGTGTAGACCAAACCATACTATATCATGGATCGGTCTACACCATAGGATAAAATATCATCCACGGTTATTTCTCATGGACAGTCCATTGCTACTGTAGACATTTATCTCCAATCTATTTCCATGCTTCACACTACTCTATAGTGTGTTTTCCTTTGCTTCGAACAACTCTCAACATATTACCGTTGCAATTAGGGCTCACCACTGTGGAGCTCACATCTGTTACCTCTCTATCTCACATTGGGCACTATTACTCCAAATACCATTGCACCATTGGACCGTCAGAAGTAAGTGATTCATCTCCATTTTCCACAATCATTTTGTTTTTATTTTTTTTTGTGCAATATTTCCCTCTTACCATTTGTTTCATTAGTCATTACAAGGCTTGCCATTGTAGATCCATTGCTAGGTAGAAGCTCACCAATGTTCACCATTTTCCGCCGCTAGGGATGCAAACAAATCAGATCATATTCCAATTAGGGTATATCCGAATTCGATCCAACACTATACATTTTAAATTCGATTTGATTGGATCTGAATTCGAATTGGATCGAGAAGTCGGATATTCGGATCTAATCCGATCTGATTTGTTTTCTTTAAAAAATAATAAATTATTAAAAGAAAAATAAAATATACCAATTTAAATAAATAAAAACAAAAATGCAAGTAGTTTTTCATTATTTTCATCGTACATATACATGTTTTTATAAAAAAGAAATAATATAACAAATTTACAAAAATACAATATAAATAAATAACATAAATATATGTGTGCATTTTATATTATATTTATATAAAAAATATATAACATATATATCAGATCGGATCTTCTCGGATCGGATAGGGAATGATTCGATTTCTGATTAGATCCTATTATCTGACATGAAAATCTAAACAGGGGCGACCCAAATTCGACCAAATAGGATAAGATCTTGTATCGGATAGGATCATCCAATCCATTTGCACCTCTTCCCTCGTTATCTACCATTGCAACAAATATCGTCACCACTAGTAAGAATTTATGCACTTGCTATTGTAAAATTAGTTGAGTTTTCGGAGAAGCATTCCCAATTTTCCATTACTGTCATATTGTGTGTTAACCCATGTTGTAATTGAGATGCATGGAATCATAAGACAAGGTGTGGACTAAAATGCAATAAACCTTTTAGAACGCATACAGAGATGTGGTGTGGTTCAATCCACACATATTTTTCCACAGTGCAGAACATCTACTTTGTTAGGGGTGGTAAACCCCCAAATTTACCCAAAAATGCTTCTTATTGAGTATATTGATTAAGCACTCAAGTGTTTTTTAAAATCCACCAACTGAAAACGATCTAATGCGAATACAAGTGTACAAATTTTATTACGTGGACAACCAAAACATAACAAGTCCTGCATTTGGAAACGATGCAAATGGAGTGTAAATCCCGGTTCAGGATAAATTTGCACTTTAGTTCACTTTTCCCTGTGTTTGACAACATTAAATTTATGCATTAACAAATGATAGACCAATGTATATTTGCATTGATAATAAGATATAAAAGTACATCAATAAAATAGACGTAAATTTGCATTCAAGTGAGGTTTTGATAAAAGAAAGCATATGATTGAAATTCATGTTTGCGTCCATTACAGCTAAGAGTATGTTTGGTAAAAAGGTAAATTTCTCGGTGCAAAACTAACTCAATTTTGTAATTTATATGAATAGTTTTACCTTCTACATATTTGCATTCACACTTATTTGCAACGTTTCCAAACCTAACCGTTTTCTCGCAATTATGGTAGGGACATCATCATTTTACATTATTTTTTACTTCCCATTTCCAAACAAACAGCGCAAACTAGATCCTGGGATTTGATATTTAAAGGAGGTCTGAGGGAGGAGGCTAAGAAACTACATCTCTCGCTCTCTCTGGCGCTGTTGGATTAGAGGCTTTGAACCCAAACAGAACAAGAAGAAAAATGGAAGAGGAATACCGAAGGATAGAGATCCGACGTATAACTCCGACCAGCATCTCTAACGATAATCTGTATGCTGTGGTTTACATGGACAGAGACAGCAACAGCAGGCAGACAATTCATTTCAGTAACGCCAATGCTTCCAACCCCAAAATGGAGTTTGAAGTCAAAGAGTCGAACATCCAAAACGGTAGCGTCCACCTCGTGATCGAACTGCGTCGCCAAGGGACGACCTGTGTAGACAGACACGTTGGAGAGGTTCGAATAGCAATCAGGGATCTATTTCACAACCGTGATAAAGCCTTTTTTCGAATACGCGGAACTACTCTCACTACAACGATACAGAAAAGCAGATGGTTTGGGTTTGGGAGGCAGAAGCAACAAGGAGGAGTAGATATCAAGTATGATTTTGGTAGGGATACCTTCCTGAAGAATGCCGAAGCTCCTGTTCAAGGCCACATGGGACAGATACTGTGCGGGGTCGCCAAACTACTAGCGTCTATTTCTTCGATTGTAACCATCAGCAAGTGTATTGATGAGTAACTCACTGAATTTTACTTTATTTTCTCTTTGTGATTCACTTTTTCCTTGTATTTCGTTGATGATTTTCTGTATTTCGTTGATTTCACTTTGGTTTGATAGAAAATAAGAGAGAAACAGGAATTTGCAGGCAAAATTCTTATTGTTCAGTGCAATATTTTTTTCGTTGATTTCTCTTCCTCTACCCTTCCTAGTTTCTACAGGCTATAGCAATTAAATTGTTACATTAATTGTTGTTTTGAATGGAATAAGATAAAAAAAAGGGAAACAGGCTCAAAATAGATTAGAAGGTGCAGTGTTGCTCTTCTAAAACCTAATTGACTCGGCCAAACCACCTAAAACCCGGCTCAAGATCTGGTTTTTCAAACAATGTTCTTGTTTTGCAAAGTCAATCATATTGAGCCAGCCACTTGTTTCCTTTGCCTCTTGACATTGGAGGGGTTTAGTTGTGATATATTTTAGAACAAGTTACATTATTTTATGTTAATTTAATTCCTTAGAGTTTTTACGATTAAGGTTGTGTTTGGTATAGTTTATACCGTTCCAGTTGTGTGCTTAGCTGTAGATGGATCTGCATCTCCTTTCCATTTTTTATTTTTTATTTTTCTTAACGAGTCAATTCGTGAAAAGTCAAGTCATGCGGAAAGTCATTTGACAGCCTTAGCCAGTCCACACTATGTAGGCTGTGTTTGATTACAGTGAAAATATTTGCACCAGTTCAATTTTGTATCTATTTCTGCTGCAACCAAATACAGCCCAAATAGTATAGTCATTAACATGTTACTAATTTTCAGACCAAAATAAAATACACTAGAAAAATAGAAATTTTAAGTGAACATAGTGAACAAAAGTACTTCGTAAAATCACATAGGGTTTAACAGTATCCATGACTTTGCTTTGGTCTGACAAAAGTTTCTACGTATTGTTAGGATTTGATGTAACCGATTCTGGTCATGTACTTTTTTTTTTTTGGCTAAGTACCTCGTCATTTGACCTGCTCTCAGGAGAGGATGGAGGAGCTCCCTGGTGGCGAACTGCCTAGGGGAGAGCTATGCCAAGCTCCCTGATGGCGAATTGCCTGGGGGAGAGCTATGTCGAGCTCCCTGATGGTGAACTGTCTGGGGGAGAGCTATGTCGAGCTCCCTAATGGCGAACTGCCTGGGGGAGAGCTATGCCGAGCTCCCTGATGGTGAGCTGCCTTGGGGAGAGCTATGTTGAGCTCCCTAATGGTGAACTGCCTTGGTGGACTCGTCATTTGGCCTGCTCCTAAGCGGCCTGTGACTTAGAGGATGGTGGAGCTCCCTGGTGTAGCGCAACCCAACTGCCCTTTGCATGAGGTGATCTTCCCTCCTTTGTAGGCGGTGGGAGCTAAGGGACCTGCGAGAACTCCATCTTTTGCTCCTCTTTGTAGGCGGCGGGAGCTGAGGAACCTATGGGAACTGAATCAGAGGACCCGGGAGTCTTTACCCGGCGGGGACTCTCCGATGCTTAAGTTAGCACTCTGATTGTAGAGAGGGTGATATTGAAGAAATGAGAGAGCTAGAGAGTAGGGATTACCTCCATTTTTCCATCCCTCTTGTCTTTGGGGGTCGGAGTCCTTATATAGTGGTGTCCTATCAAATCACGCATAACAGCCTCTATCAGGTCAGGTATAACCGTCCCTGTCTCTTTGCCGCAGTCGTTACTGCTAGAGCTGAGGTGGCGGGTGTAGGCAGCTGTTGCAGAGTATGGCTCTACCAGGCAAGGGGTTGCTCTCAGGGCTGGCAAGCACGACACCGCCTGACGAGAGACGTGGACGCAGGTCTCCAGATTTGTCAGGTACGGTTGTCAGGCAGGAGATCTTCCTGCGATATGCCAAACTACTCTTCTACACTGAGCTACCCTGCAAGTGGCGAGCTGCCTGGGGGGAGCTATGCCGAGCTCCCTAAGCTATGCCGAGCTGCTTGTGGCAAGCTCTGTCGAGTTGCCTGTGGTGATCTATGCCGAGTTGCCTGTGGCGAGTTGTGGCAAGCTCTGCCGAGCTGCCTGTGGCGAGCTATGGCAGGCTCTACTGAACTGCCTGTGGAGGGCTATGCCGAGTTGCCCAATTGTCAAGAGGCTGCACTTGGTTTGCATGAGGTGCCAGGTGTCACAATTTCACTAGAGGGCCAAATCCGCCCTCATTAGGATTAATTAAGCATAAAAAATCTGACAAGTTATAATATAACCTCCTCTAAAATATAATGAATGGGTGGCGGAAACTCCTCTAGTGGCAATTGGCAAGGTCCCTACCTTGCAAGGACCACAAGCAGCTGGCTCAATACATACCGGATCGCCTTGCAAAATAATTAAGCTCATATTTTCTAAAACCAGGTCTCCTGTGTGACTTAATAAAAAAGAAAAGGGTAAATTGCTGAAACCCCTTTTAAGGTTTTCGACTGTTGTTGAAATTTCTCTTAAGGTTTGGAAGGAGTATAAATACAAATACGTAAAGCGTAAAACCTTGTATTTTATATTATTTTGTATGTATTTATACAGTATATATTTATATTTTTATTCTTTCCAAACGGAGTCTAAGGCTCAGTTTGAAAAGAGTACAGATACAAATATGTACAATGCAAATACATAGAAAATAATACAAAATACAAGGCTTTGCACTCTACATATTTGTTACAAGACTTTGCACTCTACATATGCATATTTGTATTTGCATTTGTATTTTGTATTATTTTCTATTTGTACTATACATATTTGTATTTGTACTCTTTCCAAATTGAGCCTTAAGTTTGGTAATTGTAATCATCCCCCTGAACTTTCTCACACAGTTGCAAGTACATTCCTTTTAGTAAAATCCTCTAACAAAATGTATGAAAATGTCCAAAATACCATATAGTTACTTTTGACCAAAATGTTTATTCTTCAAAATTTTCCCTTTATATCAATCACTAACTCAAGCTCTTCCAAAAATTCCAATATCTTTCCAAAAATTGATTTATTTTTGAAATTTGTGCTTTATATCTATTTCTCAAAAGTAAAACTGCAACTTTAAACTCTCATTTCTTTTTTGTGGTTCATAATGTTTGTATGGCTTATTTTAGATATCGGCCTCAGTAGTAACTGAAGGGGTATTTTAGACATTTTTGTGCCTCTTTTAAGTGGATTTTAACAATAGGGGTGTACTTGCAACTGTGTCAGAAAATTCAGAGGTGATTGCAATTATTAAACTTCAATGGAGGTTTCAGCAATGGTCAAAAACTTTTGAGGAGGTTTCAGAAATTTACCCAAAAACAAAAGACCAAGTTGACTCGCTCATAGAGTTGAGTTAGCCCAAGTTTGGATGAATCAATTAGGAGAGCAGCGAGAGATACATCATTTTTCTTGATTTGTTTATCATAAGTGTTAATTACGGCTTTTGGAACATGAATTTTTTAGAATGAATATACTTATATATGAAGAATACAACTCTAACTTCAATTTTAGGTCATATAATCTACAGAATGAGATATGTCTAAAATTCAAAACTGTAATAATTACTTTAAGAGGTGTATTAGATTTGGTGAACTCTTCTTTGTTTTGAACTCTAAATGTTGATTGACCATTTTAACCTCAATAATCAGAATATTTTCTTATCTATTTGATTCAATAAGGAATGATTTACTGAATTATTATAAAATTACCAATCAATAGTTTCATTGATTAAAATAATCAGAAAAAATTAAAAGTATTATATACAATACTTGTGATCAATTAATTAATTAATTATATAATTATTTAAGTAATTAACTATTATTGATCATAGATTAATTGTACCAATATTTAAGAATTAATAATTAATAACTATTTATAATTCGTAGTAATTAGTATTTAATAATTATTTCTAAAAATCAATCATTTTTAGTTTTCTGATTTATTAATCAACTAATTAATGAATATTTTTTAATTATTAATTAATATATAATTATAAGTTATTAGTAAATAGTTAACTATTTATCACTAATTACTTTTATTACTTAATAATTAATAAAAATATAAATTACTAGTTAATAATTATATAATATTATTAATTAGTAATCATTTAAATTACTAGTTAGTAATAAATTACTTTTATTACTAAATAATTAATCATTTAAAAAGAACTAATAAATATTCAAAAATCAATAATTATTAATAATGATTGATTAATTAAAACTTATTTACTAAATTATTAAAAGACAATTCATTATGTAGCATTAATTATTCTTATTAAATAATAATTAATGAAAATATAATTACTAGATTGTGTTTATATATAATTATTAATTAACGAATAAATAATTAAAAATACTAGTTAGTGATAATTAACAATTATTAGTAATTAATAATTACTATACATTAATTATTGATCAATAATTTTAAATTATACATAATTACTAGTAGGGACCCGTGCAATTTATGGGGTTTTTTAAGCAAAAGCTAATTACTAAAACCCCCTATAGTTTCATGGATTTACTAAAATCTACCCTATAGTACGTATTTACTAAAACACCACTTATAATTTGCAATGGATTTAATCAATGTTCCATTAGATGACAATGGAAAATGACAATGTTGATCCTTATGTTCGTTGAAATAAATTTAATCAAAATAAAATAAAAATAAAAATACCAATGAAAAACAAAAAAGAGTGAAGGGTATTTTTTGGAATAAAAAATGATGGGCCTAATGACAAAACAAACACTCCTTCATGAAAGGTTGATTCAGTAGATAAGTTGCAAAATATATGGGATATTTTAATAAAATGAAAACTATAAGGTAGGGTTAAGTAGATATGTAAAACTATAAGGTGTATTCTAGTAAATGACCCTAATAGAAACACATAAGAGTCTACAATTGTTTTATATTCTCAACTTTTTAAATAATTAATAATTATTCATATTATGTATACTACTTTTAATAAATTTTTATAAAACAAAAATAACAATAATTAATTTCAATTACGTATATTCATCAAATTGATGAAACCGACCAACAAGAGCAACTCAACTCGAGTTAGTCGGTTTTCTAGTATTTTAGGTCAAATTTGATTCACAAATTTTCCAACATGACCTAGTTGGATTAGTTTCGCTTTGGCCATTTGTAAACTCACCAAAATCGAACGACCTAACCATGGATATATATTAACATTTTATATTTTAAATATAATTTTTAATATAGAAAAGTGGGAAATTTCCCATATTTCTTAGTCTAAAATGTTTATATCATAAATTTAATTTATAAATTTATTTTTTAATAATTGCACTATAATGTTTAAAATTAAAATTTAATTTTTATGTTTAAATCTTCTGAACCAACTAACCAAACCTAAAAGTTGACCCAAACCAATACAACATGAATGGATTGATTTTCACAATTGGTCAGATAATTTCAACTGACCAACTCCCTAACCTAACTGGGTCAATTTGGTTGGGCAAACAACCTACGACCGAATCGAACCGACTCATGAACACTCATAATTTTAGCTAAATTAATATAATCATCTCTCATAAACAACAATAGTTTAATCTCCAATAATTATTGAAAATTTATAGTGAAAATACACAATTATTGAAAATATATTGATAATGAAAAAATATAATAATTACAAAAATACAATAAGTACAAAAAATATATTAAATTAGTCAATAAATAGTATAGTCTCCGATAATAGTTTAATCTCTAATAAATATTAATCAATAAACTATAACAAAAGTACAATAAATACAATAAGTACTATAAATTAAATTTATAAATTTCAATAGTAGTAGCTTAATCTCCAATAATTATTAAAAGTTTTTTGTTAAATAACAAAACAAAAATAAATTTATACAAAATTCTTGAAAATAAATTTATCAAAAAAACAATAAATAATTAATAAAGTACAATAAATATTATTTTTAGTATATATAATTATATAATAAATATAAATTAAGAGTTTAAAATTATTATTAATAAAGTGAAATTAGTTATTTATAATATTATGTAAAAATTAAATTATTAATAAATATTCACCACAGAACTCACATGTGCTTCCTTCTACTCTCCTTTTTCATGCATGTGCATATTTATTTTCAAATGAAATCATTAAAAGTATAACAAGGCAAAATTAAAACCCTAATGTGTCTTCATTTCTCTCATAAATTCCATATTTACTCTTTAATAACATTACCATTCTTTCTCTCTCACCTTAATAGTCAATGATTGTAATGCCATTAAATCTCCCTTTTCCTCTTAAGTCTCTTTTAATCCATTTTGGCTTTATCTAATAAAGTAGGGGTGTTAATTAGATGGATTGAGTTAAGTTATTATGGGTGGACCTAAGTATGAACCCTAGCTTTGACCAAAACTAATATCAAAATCCAAATTTGCCCACCAATACATCAGGTGAGAATCAATTTTCTTCTTCTATGAAAGTCCAAAGAAACCATTTCTCATTTCCATGGACTATTAGGTTATTTCTCTATTCTTTTATTAATTTAATGTAAATTTGTTTTATGGATTCTTCTAACTTAACAATAACAATCACTTAACATGAACCTTTTTTTTTATGTTCGTCAATTAGATTTTAAATTAAATTGGGTGGGTTCGGGGTAGGGATCATACTCCCCATCCCAACCTTGTTTTAAATTAATTTTGTCAAAAATTTTAGCTTGCATCCACGGTCCTCAATAGAGAGGGCTTTCCCATCAGGGACCTGGATCCTTGAATTTTTTTAATTAAAAATTTGTTTTTTTGAAAGGTATTTATTTAAAATGCAAATAATAGTTTAAATATATTTTGATATATATAGATAATATCAATAATATTATAAATAAAACTAATTAATTAATCTATATTATAAACCATCTAAAAATCAAAGACGTAGTTAAATTAATTTGGGAAGTTAAATTAATTTGTGAAGTATTTTTATATTTTCAATAATTATTGATATAATTGAATATTATATAGTAAATATTAACACCAAAACTATAGTTTTTCATAATTTTGGTAAATTGAAAATTTTAATTACTAAGAATTCATTGTTGAAAATTACTGATTTTGGTAATTTAGTTTCAGATTTTTTGAAAATTAATTATTGAAATCAATAATTATTAAAAAATTAAAAATTAATTAAAATATTAATAACTAAAAATTCTCAGTAATTTTAGCAATAAGTAGTTATTGATATTTTCAATAATTTTGGTCAATTTATTAATATTTAATGATATTATCAAATAATAATTACAAATTTTCAGTAATGTTTTAGTGGAAAATTAATTTCAATAAATATAGATTAATTTTGATATTTACAATAATTTTTTAGCAATAATTAGTGATTTTTTAATTTGGTGAAAGTTTAATTATAAAATTTCCAATTTTTCAAATAAATAATTGTCAAATTTTAATAATTTTCATAAGTATTGGATACTACATTTATAATTACCATAATTAAAGGAACTATACTTATGGGTTTGGGGATATTATGGGTTTAGGGGATGACCCCTAGTGTAGGAATGACAATGGGTGGGTTCGGGGTAGGGATCGTACTCCCCATCCCAACCTCGAGTTTTAAATTAATCCTGTCAAAAATTTTAGCTTGCATCCACGGTCCTCGACATAGATGGCTTGAATCTCTGAATTTTTTTAATTAAAAGTTTGTTGTTAGAAAGGTATTTACTTAAAATGCAAATAATAATTTAAATATATTTTGATATATATATATATATATATAGATAGATAGATAGATAGATAGATAGATAGATAGATAGATAGATAGATAGATAGATAGATAGATAGATAACATAAATAATATTATACATTTAATATAATATATATACACATATATTTAATATATATAAGGGTGTGGACTTCATTCCCCATCCCTAATCAAGTATTCCTATTAGTTCCATCCCCACTTTGTCCCTGCTAACACAATCTCCATCCCATCCCCGCCTGATTAGGGAGGTTGGATTAGGGGTGATCATGGGTCGGGCCTGAGCCGTGCTTTACACTTACAATAATGGCTATAGCTTAGGCCTTGGCCTAGCCCGACCCAACCCAGGGTTCTAGGCCTAAAACATAAGCCCTAGCCCAGGTCTATACGGGCCCAAGCCAGGCCGGGCCTGACTCCAGGCCAATGTAACTCATATATAAAACATTATATATCTATTTATTAAATAACATAACGTGCATATAAACTTATTTTATACATAATATAATATAAAATATTACATATAATATAAATTATACAAGTCATGTTATAATATTTCTATATAATATATATGCGGGCCGGGTCAGGGTCGGGCCCGGGCTGGGCTTGGGTCCGGGCTTGAAGTATTAAGCCCAAGCCGACCCTAAAATTTGCAGGCCTGATGTGGACACGGGCCCGGGCCGGGCCTAAACACAAAACCTAGGCCCAAGCCCGGAATTTTCGAGCCAGGCTTGTGCGGGTGGGGCGGGGCCAAGCTGAAACGATCACCCCTAGGCTGGATACTTGGTGGGGATGGAGAAAATTGCCATCCCTACCCCTAGTTGTGTAGCTCCATAGAACAATAAGTTTTTAAGTCCAATTCCGTGCATCGCACGGGGGCCCACTAGTTCTATATATATAAAGAAAGGTTGTCTATGTGACCATGCTTCCTCTCCTTGCTCCAAACCCCCCTTCCTAATTTTCTGTTTTTTTTTTTATTTTTATATTTTTAATTCCACATAATTATCGATTAAACCAATAAGGAAACTAAATAGGCTAAATCATCTCTAACAACCAATAGATAAAGAAAGTGGGATTTTCTTCTTTAATGTCTAGCTAAGTGGCACCATTATCCTCCACTATTTCCTAAATTATCTCTAATTCCTATTTATTTTCTAAATTATATCTAATTTAATGAAGAGTTTTTCTCATAAATTATCTTTAATTGATATTTATCCTATCCCCAACCTTTTATCTATATCTATCTAAAGAAAGTTTAAATTTAAAAATTTAAGAATTATTTAAATATCATAACAAAATTATATGCTAAGTTCAAACTTTTCATTAAAAACACAAAATATAATTATAAAGGATTTTATAATTTAAATAGTATTAATAATTATATATTTTTACAAAATTCATCAAAAAATCATGCATCAAGAATATAAATTATAATTTTATGGATTATACAATTTTAATGTTATTCAAATAAATATTATTTAAATATTTCAATAACTAAATATCTTAAGTAAAAAATATTAAAAATAGCTAATTAATTATATAACAAAATATTTAATATCATGTAATAACTTTAAAAAGTTAAAACTCAAATAATGACAATTTTTAAATATTTTTCGTATTATTTAAATATTAAATAGCTGACTAATTTAAATAATGAAATATTTAACATGAATAAACTTGAAATAGTTGAAATAACGAAATTTTGTGAAAATATTAAAAGTTTTCTTAAAATTATAAAAATAATTATAATAGATTTCATAATATTTAATATTTTACAAAATAAAATAACGAAATTATGTAATAATAGTATAAATTATAATTTTACAGATTATTAAATTCAATAAATAATTAATATTTTAAAACTTTATAAACTTTTATTATTTAAATAACTAATTTCACTTATATCAATTAATAATTCTAGAAACTAACTTCCACAAAATTAATATTTACTAATAATAATTTTGTAATATTAATCTATATTTATTATAAATTCATATATACTATATTTAATATTTATTGTATTTTCTGTAATTATTTATTATATTTTGAATAAATATATTTTCAATAATTATGTATAAATCTATTTTTGTTTTGTTATTGAACAAAAAATTCTGAATAATTATTGGAGATTAAACTACTGTTATTTGGATTTTGAAATTGAATTTATTATACTTATTGTATTTTTTGTATTTTTTTATAATTTATTTATTAATATTTATTAGGGATTAATCTATTATTTGAGATCACACCATTTATTGAGTAATTTAATATATTTTCATTATTTGTTATATTTTTGTAATTTTTGTGTTTTGATTAGTTATTTATTGTATTTTTATTATAAATTCATTTTCAATAATTATATATTTTCACTATAAATATTCAATAATTATTAGAAATTAAACTATTGTTATTTATTTATTAGAGATGGATTTTTAATTTATCTCAAGTGTTCACAGGTCAGTTCTATTTGATTGCAAGCTTTTTGGCTAACCAAATTAACCTGATCAAATTGAGGAATTGGTCATTCAAAACCGATTTACTATCAATGAAAACCGACTAACTCAGGTTATATTGGCTTTTTGACTAACCGAATACCATTCTAGATTTTTTTGGGGTCAAATACCGTTCCAGGGGGCCGCCGTTGTCTTGTGGAAGGTCAAGTGATGCAGAAAATCATTCTTTACCTTTGTTTATATTTTTTTTTCTATAAAAGGAAATAAAATAAAAAGTGGAGGATCCATCATTTATGGGTGATCATGGGTCAGGCGGGCCATGGTCGGGCTGGGCTATGCACCTATTATGGTGTTATAGCCTGTCCCATTCAGAATTTTCTTTGCCTCATGAAGGCTCAGGCCCTGTCTAGGTAAGCCTCAACACGAAATTTAGGCTCAGTTCTGGAATTTTTAGGCCGAGCTGAAAATCATATCCCCAACCCATGAAATCAATATAAATAAACACAACCTGCTTGACCAAGCTTCAATCATCGAGCTCAATTAATCCAAAGCAAAGTAAGTCCCATGAACTGGGGTTGGATATATTACAGGTTATAATCAAGGATTAAATATACTTCCAATATGGGGCGCATTGCATCCATATCTATGATTATGGATATATATAGGATATGCCTCGATTGGGTACATATCGCACAACATGTCACTATATCATATAAAAGTGTATCCGTGCCTATTTTAACAAAATTGTATGTTGATTGCTTTTCATCTTTAATAAAAATTAAAAAATATAATTTAAGATTTAATTTTTTTCAAAAAATTAATAAAAACTAAAAAATTATAAAAATAATATATTTCATCTACCTTAAATGATTTATATAATTTATTTTATCGATAATTATATGTTAAAAATGAAAACATAGTTATTGTTTGAAAAAAAATAGAGTTATTATACAAACATACTAAATAAACAAATGCTCCCAAAAAAATTAATAGATAACAGAGAATTATAATTATAAAAACTGAAATGAATAATTTAAGAATTAATTTCACCAAAAAAATAATAAAAACTGAAAATTATAAATAATTTATTTTATCTACCTTAAATGATTTACATGTTTTATTTTACAATTATATGTTAAAAATGTAAACATATTTATTATTTAAACAAAGTCATTATTTATAAAAAAATACTTAATTAATAAATATTCTAAAAAAAATAATAAAAATAAAAATTATAATTATAAAAATTGAAATAGAGATAATTATTATATGATGTTTGAATCTTCTAGAGTCCAAGTATTATCAATTGTAATGTTTTTATTTTATATAAACTATTGAAGTATATATTTCTCATATGCTTATACTTTATTTATAGATAATTCAAATTTTGATTTAATATTATTAATATATTTGTATGATTTATATACATTTCTCTAGCATATTCACACATTTTTATATATTTCGTTTGTATCCATTCATTTTCAAAACATATACGTATTTGTATTTATATCCGACTTTTCCGACACATACCCTACACTTTGAGCCCGTTTGTATCCATTCATGTTCACTTGTGATTGATTATTTAATCAAATCCTCACACTATTTT
This sequence comes from Nelumbo nucifera, assembly GCF_055504915.1. Classification (NCBI taxonomy): domain Eukaryota; kingdom Viridiplantae; phylum Streptophyta; class Magnoliopsida; order Proteales; family Nelumbonaceae; genus Nelumbo; species Nelumbo nucifera. The sequence continues at coordinate 46,105,227 of NC_142653.1, read as the reverse complement.
AAATGTGTGGTGCGACATACATTGAAAAATATGCTTAGAATTTTCTCCTTAGCCGTGGTCGTGGACTGAGTAAACTGGATTAATTGCAGACTTTGAATCCGGAAAGAACAAGTAAAGGAGAGAAGTGGACTGTGTTGGTCGTTGGAGTTGGAAAGTAGTGAGACGACCTCTTTGTACCAGGTCTATGGTCTATTGGGCTGTTATAATTTAGGTCTGTACACTTCTATTTTGTTTGTTCTCTCTCTCTCTATGAAGGAGACGAGAAAACAGGTATTCTCCCTTGCTCTACCTGAATTCAGATTAGAGGAATTCCTCTTCGTTCAGAATTCTCTTGTCGCCTTCTCTCACGACCTGAATTATATAACCCAGACACAACAAGAATAAAGCATGTCGGACGCATCAAACAAGATCGTGATCGGCGAAATATCTCTCGACCAAGTCTCTCACCAGAATCTCTACGCTGAGCTTTACGTGGATGGAAACAGGGACAGAAAGAAGAGTCTTGATCTTAGTAACTCCAATCGTACAAAAGTGGACTGGAATTCTGTTGTCAAAGGGTCGAACATGGAAAACAGTGACGCCCAACTTGTGATCGAACTACACCGCAAAAGGATGTTGGGCAAGAAAAAAATTGCAAAGGTTTGCGTTGAAATCAAGGAGCTCTATTACCGCAGAGGAAATAGCACTCCTTACAGTATACCGATAAAGAAGAGGAACTGGATTTGGAAGGAGAAAGAAATTGGAGCTGTAAATATCACTTATCAGTTTGAGAATAGCTCCGCCATCGAAGCTCAGCCTACTTGTTGCAATATATGGCAACCACTTCAGGAACTCCTGATCAGGTTCATTCCTTCGTTTGTAACATCTATTTTGGGTGGTGGAACGTCAGGTGGCAGCTTTATCGGCAATTGTTGCGTTTGCAACTGTGTTGTATGCGTACATAGATCCAACTCAGTTGCTAGCTGATTAATTGTAATGGTAAGATGGCAAAGATATTGCATTCTGTATGAAAATCCCATCTGAAATATATTATCGTCTAGCCTTTTGGTTTCCTTGTCTGCTTTTTTTCATTACATATCCATTGAATAGAGTTTTGTTGTAATTTCTGAGATGACAATATTTTGAAGATGAAAGCTATATAATTGAGTAGAGTTTTGTTGTAATTTAACATTATCTTGAAGAAGAAGAACCCTGCTCACGTTTACTCACAACACACTACCCCCCCGTGAATTGGGAACATCTCCCCCTGCATAATACTATGCAGATGATGAGATGTTCTCCATGTGTGGCTGCGATAAACATGGGTTGGGTTCTCGTGGGCAGAAGATCCAGCCTCTACTCTATTGGCCTTCAATTCAATTATAGCCTGCACACATAGTCACAGTAATAGTTAAAACAGACAAAGAAAATAAAAAATAACAGCAACAAATCAAAGAGAAATAAGCTCAAGAAATAATATAGCTAACCTTACTTTGATAGGGGGCAAATCAGCCCTATTTATAGTTATAGTAGAATTACACAAGATGAGAATTCAATAGAGATAGAGCTTATCTGGGTTAGTTGTTATTCATATAGGATAGATCTTATCTTAGGATAGGGTTAGGATTATCCTAGGTTGTTTAGGATAATTCTTGTCTTGGATAGGAGCAAGATTATCTTAGGTAGTTATATACAAGAGCCCATAGGAATTGGTTTTGCTAAATGGACTTTGGAGGTTACGTAGGTGTGCATGGGCCTATGGACGTCTATGTTGTCATCCCCTCGCAAGCTGAATGGGGTAATGAGAACTTGTCCCAAAGAGAGGAAAAACGAGCTATGGAAAGTGGCTTAGTGAAGATGTTGGCGATCTGTTATGCAATTGGAATATACCGAATCTGAAGTTACTTCTTGATGACAAGATCTTGTAGGAAATGGTAGTCAACCTCAACATGCTTTGTGCGAGCATTGAAAACAGGGTTGGCAGCCAAATGGGTAGCACACATTATCGCACCATATAATAAGGGGAGGTGCTAGAAAACCAATGTCTCATAGCAAAGACTTAATTCATAGCAATTTTGTGACTGTGTTGGCTAGAGATCTGAATTCGGATTAGGTGATGGAGCGGGCAATAGTGGGTTGCTTCTTGGAGCTCTAGGAGATCAAATTGGAGCCAAAGTAAACAACATACCATCCTGTAGATTGGCGATCATCTAGACAACTATCCCAATTGGCGTCTATGTACACCATTAACTGTCGAGATGAGGCCCTTCTATAGATAGTGGGTTGCTTCTTGGTTCTCACAAGATGGGGAATGGGCAGCTGATCATTCAAATTAGTTTTTAGGCATCTTAATCGCTTCCTTATTTGCACGGCGAGGAATGAGATTTTCGAGAAAGGCTTCTTGTGTCATTCCCACAGGTGGCGCCAATCTGATGTTGCTCAATCCGAGGTAGTGCACGAACCGAGGGGGGCAATCAGATAATCCTCGCTAGCAGGTTGGGTCCAAGCTTCAAGGATGAGGCGACACTTCTAGATCTACGATCAAGGAAGAAGTCAGAGGTTCAAGGAATTACCCCCGGTAAGAACTCCAATGCTCAAGTCAGTAAGAGGTTGTAGGATGGTTGGGCTGAGCTATAAGGATGCCGGTCCAAGCTAAGTAGCAGTGTAAGTCTCAGAAGTTGGATCCCTTACCTCGAGCCTGGAGTACCTCTTTATAACTGAAGATCCGTGTCTTGGTCGGATTGGGCTTCCGGGGTTGTCGGAATGAGGTTAGTCATCAAGGTATTTGGGATAGAGTCTCATTCCCTAACGGACTCATCTTCCTTATTCCTCTTTATCCGTAGTTGTGTTCATCCATATGACATGTAGTTGACGTGGTTGGAAGGATAAAATGAGGTGCCATAGTAATAGCGTACCTTGGCCGAACTAATCCGACGTAGCCAAGCTATGCCGACGTGACCGAGCTAGGATGACATGGCAGGGCGATAGTTGGACAGCCACGTGTCTCGCAGAGCCAGCTCAGCCATGACCCAAATAGGTCCAAACCCCAAAATTGAGTTTTCAGTCAAAGAATCAAACATCCAAAAGGGTCGCGTCCACCTCGTGATCAAACTGCATCGCCAAGCAACCTTCGTTGACAGACGCATCGGAGAAGTTCGCGTTTCAATCAAGGATCTCTTGAACACGCCTAATCTCTTATGGAGAAATCGTGCTTTCAGTTGATACAGAAGAGCAAATGGTTTGGGTTTGGGAGGCTGAAAGAAGACGGATCAGTAGATATCACGTATCATTTTGATAAGGATACCTTCTTACCACTTGAAGCTCCTACTTATGGCAGCAAACGACCAGAGATATCAGTAGTAGTGAAGGGCGCCAAACTAGTAATGGGAGTCATCTCTTCGGTTGCAGCTGTGATCGGCTTGTCCGAACCTGTTTAATTAGGCCGTGTTGTACATGTAGCTGAACCCAGTTGAATGGCTCACTGAACCATTCTTTATTTTCACTAGGACAATATTATTTTCTGTATCAAAGATCTCAACTCAGTTGTTCTTTGTGGATTCCTTTTTCTTTCTATCCGGAAGATGAAAGCCTAAACTTTATTACTGCTTGCAATTATTTAGGTTTCCTTAAATTTTAGTTTGTGTTTGGTTGGTAGAAAATAAAAGAGAAAGAGAAACTTGAGACATGGGAAATTTTGTGAAATTCCTTTATAATTTTTTTTTTCTTTTTGTTTCTCTCTTATTTTTTATTACTCAGATAAATGTATTTTCCCAGATAAGTGTTTTCTAGGAAAGACTTACCCAAGTAAGTGCATTTACCCATGTTCTTTTATTTCCCATGTAAATAAGGCAATGACCATTTTAGTCATAAAAAACCATTATTACAAGGGTCATTTTTGTCTCATTCAAGTGTTTGTAACTTTCCCCCAAGGTGGGAAAGTTATTTACCCACCTAGGAGATAAGTATATATTACTTATTACCCAGGTAAGTGATACCCAAGAAAATAAACTTTCTCTATTCCCACATAAATCCAAAAAATGAACATGAGATTCTTGGTAAATGGGAATCAAAATGACATTGACCAACTTTCCCCTTCTCAAACTACAGATAAAGAACACCCCCAAAATGTTTTTTGGCTGTGTATTGAAAACATCTCCCCATAAATAAAAGGAAACAATTATGGAGATATAACCAATGCACAGCTGAAAAGGGCTGTTTGAACCGTGTAAACACAATTTTGTGAGGATTGAATCGACTCTCTTGTGTAACCTGATCTCAACTTGCTGATGACCTAGTAGCTGAGATGGTCAATTGGGGGGATAAAAGCGTGTAGCTGCAGGCTCTCTGTGGCAATCAGTGGACCTTACGTTTACCCTCCTCTGCCCCCACCCCTTAATCCCCTAGTAATGTAATTTGCAATACTAAAAGAAAAGTACAACTCTACTAGTACTATTGTACATGTGTTATAGTTCTGCTACATACGAGTTGTCAGTAATGACTTTCATTCTATCATTTTAATTGATCCATCATAATTCATAATAGGCTCTAATTAGTTGAAACATTTTTTAACTTTTGTTCTAAAATATCAATAAGAACTATGGGTGGCAATTGGGTGGGTTTGGGTTGAGTTTTAACCCAACTCATGATTGACCCATTTAGAGAAAACTAAGTGGATTGAATTCAATCCAAACTTGCCTTGAACCAATCCAACCCACCCAATCCATTAATCCAATATATACATAAATTACATAATAATGTAACATAAATTGTAGAAAATACAATTATAATCAATCAAAGCCATTAAAGAACCCACAAATTCCCTTAATCCATTCAGTTCAACAACTTCACCAATTGTAGAGAATGTTGTTTGCACTATATTCTGAATTTTGAATGCCTCTAAAACTACAATAATTACTCTTAGAGATGTATTAGAGTTGATGAATTTTTCTTGGCTCTAAAGTCTAAATGTAGAGAATATTGTTCTGAAATTTGAATGCTTAGTTCTGTAAAATGACACTTGACCATTTTAACCTTGGATAAGAGAAAGTTTAATTAATTATTTAACAAACTAATTAAGAATTAATAAAATATAAATAATGGAATTGATAAAAACCATAAATAAATAAATAATTTAAAAAATTGAGCAATTTTTATTTACTTAAGAAATAAATAATTAGATAAATATCAAATAATTAATTAATTTATTAATTAACCAAAATAATAAACTATTAAATAATTTAATGAATAATAAAATGAATATTACTGGACAATAAAATAATTAAATAGGTAATGAAATAATACAAATTACCAGTATTATTCACTCTTTGAATCAATCATATTGTTCACACGATAGTTTTGATTTCATGCATGCACTATTAATCGAGATACAAGTTCAAGAATAAATAACATTAAAATGTCCAGAAAGATTAATTAAAATTAAAATGCAAGGTCATCCAAAGCCTTAAAATGTCAACGCAACTGCTATTTTTATAATAGCAGATAATTAAAACTGATCCAAATCATGATTCTCCTCTATTCTTAAAAAAAAGGAAAAACAGATCCGAATCTCGCCTTTTGGCATAAAAACGCCACATTTCAGCGGCATCTTGAATTGAATATCATCATTTAGGTGATGCAACAGTGAGCAAGATATTCCAGAAGTGTGGTATAGATGGATCCGTATTCCTATGTTATCGCCTTTTGTTTTCTTCTTATTTTGGGTTTGTACTTTGTAGTTTGTATCGTTAACGAGTCAAATCCGTGTGGACCTGTTCAACTCTAATGGCCAATTTCAAAAGTGGTATCATGTCTTTCTGGGACCATCTTTTTTCCTATGGTTAAATTTCTGGTATCATAATAACGACTTAACAAGCGGGGGCCCATTAAGCGAAAAATAAGAATAAAAAAAAAAAAAAAAAAAACAGAAATACATGGATCCGTTTAGGTATCACAACCTACTATTCCTCAGGAACAATGCCAACTTCCATAGGCCAACTAACGTGTTAGGTTGGGTTCTGATTGGGCACAACCCAATCACGATCCTATGAATTTTAATGAAAACCCATGTAGTTTGTTATCACTTTTATAATGCCAGTTGGTGGTTGTACGTTTTTTCATTATCTTGTCTTTTCAGCATTTTGGTAGGTCTCGGATATATTTTTAATTATTTTCAATCACTTCGTGGCAAGTTCAGGTATAAAAGGAATTTCCATCTCAAGGTAAATGATTGAGGGCCTGTTGGTTTGTTTTGAAGTGTTACATTTGAAAGTGTAATAATTATATTAAAAGGTATATAGGTATTGGTGAGTTTTTCTTTCTTTTAAAAAGTATATAGGTATCCGTTTTGACTCCATATATGAGAGTTTTTGTTTATCCTTTTAGGGGTATCATTGAAAAACAAAAAGTTTATGATTGCACTCTAAGAGATAAAAGTAGGCCTGTAAACGGTATTCAAAAATCCGAATTCAAATCCGAGATTCAGTTTAATCGAATCAAATTCAGATAATTCGAATCAAATATTCGGTCGAATTCAGATATACACTGATCTGATCTGATAAATATCCGAACCGATTATATATATTATTATATATATAATAATATAATATAATATAAAAGTTAAAAAAAAAGAAAATGAAAAATAACATTAGTTCGAAAATCTCAAAAGTCAAAACTCAAAATCGAACATTACATTAGAAGTTTCGAACTCTTTCATCAAAACCCTAAAGGAAAACCCTAACCCTTCATCCTTCACTCCCTTCATCGTCACCGGTTGCCGCCCGAGCAACCACCATCAATCCATAACCGATCACCCCCTCATCGTTTGACCAACCACCAGCCTTTCGTCGGAGTTTGAATGCCATCGTCTCTCATCTCGTCTTTCCTCTTAGGCTCTCACCTTTATCTCTCTTCTCTCAGTTTTTGACTTGCCGCCCAAGCAATCACCATCACCGACGGCATCGTCAATGATAGCGGTTAAGCACCGGTCATCGGCCATAGCTCAAGCTCAAAGCTCAAGATCAACATCATCTCTTTCGCCCATTTGCCGCTGCTCAAGCTCAAGCAACCCTCAGGCCTCAACCGTCCAACATCATTGGCTTTGTGCTGCAACCCACAACTACCGGTGGGAACCCATCGCATTTGCACCGCCGGGAACCCATGCTTGTTGTCATCCCCTGCCTCTTTTCTCAAGGTGATTACAGTCTTACAGTTACAGATCCAGGAATTTGAACCCAAGTTGGTTTAATCTCCGCTTTTCTCTTATACCTCAGGTTTATTATTTTCTCGATTGATTTTCCCTTGATGGATTAACATTTTTCAATGGAATTTTTTTTCTCATTAGTATAGGTGGTAGACAATGAAACCAACAGAGAGAAAAGCACAAAAGATCCTATGGAGACCAACGTGGAAGATTTCTTTGGAAGTCGAACTCAAATCGAGGTTAGAGGTTGTTGCCAGAGCAGCCTGAACTTCATATGTTGCCAGAATCCTTCGTTCTCAGAAAAGATTGATGAAAGGAGTCATGTTGTGAATGAGGGGGAGGTGAAGGCAGTGGTTTTTATCTTCGCTGCACTTTAAGAACACCCATAGCATTTACCTCAGGTTTATTATTTCTCCAACAATGCCTTTAATTCTTCGCTGCACTTAAGAACACCCATAGCATTTTAGTTTTTCTTCAGAAATTAACCTAAATGGCAGTGGTTTTTATCTAATGTCAGGCTATGAGAAATTGAGAAGAATTACTTTGTTCCCATTAGCGAGTACCATAGCCATAGGACCATAGCTTTTTCCTACAGAATCATACAACTTGGGTATTGCTTCATGGTTATTCTCTTTTACCTTTTGGTTTTGCATTTTATATATCAATCAGCTTGTTGATGTACCATGTAAAGCTTGGATTAGCACAACCAGGTCTTATTTTCACCTTTGGCTCAGTTTGGATACAAATATGTATAGTACAAAATCCTTGTATTTACATAGTACATTTGTATTTGTACTCTTTCCAAATCGAGCCCTACATGAACAACAATTTCTTCAAGAACTAGGTGCTAATTTGGTGAAAGAATATTTTACATTCAATGTGTTTTCAGTTGCTTTCAAGGGGAAAGAATGTTTTACATTCAATGTGTTTTCAGTTGTTTAGGAAGCTTTGTTTGATTAAAATTAAATGTGATGTTTTAAAAAGTTGGACTCAGATTAGGAGCTTTACTGTAAATAATATTTTGCACTAATATTTGTATTTGTACACTTTCCAAACTGAGCCAGGCATTGTAGGATAGTAGGAGGACCTCTGTGAATGTGATTATTGTCTTAAACCTCCATGTGGTGGCTGTCTGAGGTGGCACTTATATGGTCTTACCTATTAAAATAGAAACCCTTTTGTTTCATCAACAAAGAATTGAGATGGAATATGACATGGAGACAGATTAATACACTTGGCACTAAGCTCAAGTTTATCATCTTTTTAAAGTTTTCATATTCATGTTATTCTTATTGGTAATGGTAACTATCAAAGTTCACTAGATTAATACTCAATCCATATGATGGCTTCTTTGAAATTGTTTCTATTGGTTAGAAGGATCAAGGATGCATCATGTTGGTACTTTATCAGTTTGGAAAGAGCTGAAAGTAACACAGAATGCCTCATAAGGGGATAAATAACAGTTGAAGGCTACAAATGTAGTGCATCAGGCCCAGTAGATGAAACAATACCGGGTGTAAGTGAGGTATTGATTGTAAATCTAGAATTAATCTAATCAGATTTGAATTAATCCCTAACTTGCAAAATAATCAATCTAATCAGATTCGAATCTAACCGGAATCGAATATATTCGAATTCATATTCAAAAAGCCAATTAGTTGGATTCGAATCGAATTGAATATTTGATTTAATAATCGAAATTGAATTTGAATTGATGTATTTGATATCCATCGGATATCGAATCGAATACGAATCTAGCCTGATTCGATTCGAATTCGATCCGTTTGCAAGCCCAGATAAGAGGTAATGAACAACTATTTTTCTCTTAAAGTTAAAAGATTCCTATTAAGAAATAAGAGTTAAGAGGAAACGAACAGTTGGAGTCTCCACTCCCATCTCAAGCCTGGTCTCAAGCCTGGCTCTCTTGGCTATTAAGGACTAAGTTTTGAGCCCTCATCTCAAGCCTGGTCTGACCCCTCTTTGGCACTTGGCTAACTTGATCGTCAGAGTCTCTGCCCCTGGGATAGCACCCAAGGCCTCTAATGTGTACTCTTCTCCTTCTTACAAGTTGGACCCGTCGGCCTTGGACATCAGTGAAATTCCTATGTTGCTCTCGACCCCATCTTTTGCAGCAACAATTGGCATCGTTTGTGGGAACATTTTTAAGACTTCCCTCTAAGAACAAAAAACTCAACTTAATTAATTAAGCATCTGACATGGCCGATAAACAAGACCACACTCAAAACGCTTAAAACTTGGTTACTATGGACCAATTCTAGCTGATCCTCGATAGGCTAGACAACCTAGCCCAAAGATTGGACAAGGTGGGGCATTCGACAGGAGGTTGCCCGCATGGTGGCCACCCTGTCAAAAGCTAGGGGCAATACATTGGGCGCTCAACTCATATGCTTCTAGGCCAGTACCCAATCGGCCCCAAGAAGACCAACACCTCAATGTATAATAGCAGCAGTCAGCACGCAAGCCAAAGAGGTGGTCCATTGGTGTCCCACGACATCCACCAGGTCCATGGCCACCATCATCACCACGCAAAGAACAACCAAGATGATGGTGGGCGCTCTGGCCACTATAGCCCTCCTTCGAGGGCTAGAGGGCGATGCTACACTTCTCTCTTGTTAGTGTTAGATCTTCGCAATCTTCTCAACAATTGTCGAGCTCATAAGGCTTAGGATGTGTCAGCATCCGAGTACTCAAGAAATAGGGATGACCCATTTTGCGTAAAAGAGAACCTAGACGAGGCCCAGACCCCCATTGACCAACGTCTTGGCAACCTTCAAGCATAGATAGGCACCACCCAAGACCAAATCCACTTGGTGAAGAAGGGCCAAGGTGATGCCTCCACTAGTCAGAACCCCTCGTCTACCCAGATGCACACCTGCACTGACTCCATCACCTCGAAGCCACTCTCACCTCACATCAAAGTTCCCACTCTAGAGACTTACGATAGGAACACAAGTCTAGACGACCACTTGGAGAGATTCAGGGCACTCATGCTCCTCTATGGGTCCTCCAACGCCCTGATGTGTCAAGCCTTCCAAACAACTTTTAAGGGAACAACACATCGATGGTTCTCCACACTCCCTTGGTCTGTCAACTTCTGGGACCAGTTTTAAAATCTCTTCCTCTCCCACTTCATCAGTAGCTAGCGGTGTCAGAAGACTGTTGCATCCCTCATGTCAATCAAGAAGAAGTGTGGTGAAAGCCTTCGAGCATACATTGATCGATTCAAGTGGGAAGAGCTTGAAGTAAGAAACCTTGATCCCTTGGTTTCCTTGCATTTAGCTATCAATGGCCTTCAGCCCGGACCCCTCAAATAATCCATCTCTAAGACCCTACCCAAGAACAAGGCAGAGTTTTGAAGAAGGCATAGAGGTACATCGCTGCCAAAGAAGCCGAGTGACCGCCTCCATGAGCCAAAGGCTAACCCCAGTAGAGGGGTCATGGATAAGAAAAGGAAGGGAAGGGAAGACCGTGGCCACAGCCACGCCAATGAGGATAATGAGAATAAGCCACTGGCCCCTTCATTTGACAAGTATACACCACTCAATTCTACTCGAATGCCCATACTTATGCAAGTAGGAAAAGAAGAGTACATGAAGTGGCTGACCAAAATGAAGAGGAACCCCAAGAAAGACAACCCAAAGAAGTATTGTAAGTACCATCGTGGCATCAACCACAACAGCGAGGATTGATACGAACACCAGGATGAGATTGAATCCCTCATCTGCCGTGGGTACCTGAAAAATTATGTCGGGGGCAACACCGATGCCTCATCCGTGCAGTAGCAGGTCGAGCCCCCAACGATAACGTCAATTACTCTGGCTATGGGATTATGAGCTCTAGTGGTCTCCGCCAAGTAACTAAGGTCCTACTTCCATGTTCATAACATTACAGTACTAACCAGCCAGCCCCTCAAATCTATACTTTCTAAACTAGAGAGCTTGGGTCAACTGAACAAATAGGCCATCGAGTTGTTAGAATTTGACCTACACTACCAGCCGAGGCTTGCAATCAAAGCACAAGCATTGGTTGACTTCATGGTAGAATACACTTTCAACAGCGTCCTCGTCCAGGCCCTCGAAGAAGATGATAGGCCTTGACCTACTTGGACTTTGTTTGTAGACAGATCCTCTAATGCTAAAGGGAGTGGAGCAAGCCTCATATTTCTCACTCCAGACAACAGCAAAGTAGAGTATGCATTATGGTTCAATTTCCTGCTTCTAATATTGAAGCTAAGTACGAGGCTCTACTCGTCGGACTACAACCCACCAAAGACCTCGGAGCCAAGCACATTGAGGCCTTTAGTGACTCATAGTTGGTTGTGAATAAAGTGAATGAAGAATATGAACCTAGAGAACCGAATATGGCTAAGTACTTGGGCAAAGTCCAAGAGCAAGTCAACCACTTCTAGTGCTTCGCACTACAGCAGGTCCCATGGGCTGACAACGCAAAAGCCGATGCCTTGTCCAAACTTACAAGCTGTTCATGGTCGACCCTCGGCCGCACTATACGCATGGAGAATTTGGAATGGCCCAACATTGAAGAGAAGCAGGTGTACCCTGCCCAAGTCGAGCCCTGATGGATGGACCCTATCCTTGCCTACCTATAGCACGAGCAGTTGCCTTTTGACAAGAATGAACTAAGGAAGGTCCAACGGTAATTAGCCCGCTACACCTTGCTTGAAGGCAACCTACAAAGAAGATCCTTCACCTTACCTTATCTCAAATGCCTCCGCTAAGAAGAGGGCAAGTATGTACTCTGAGATATCCATGAAGGCATATACGACAACTACCTAGGGGGTAGAGCCCTAGCACAAAAGGCACTAAGGCAAGGATTCTTTTGGCCAACTATACAGAAGAATGTTTTCGAGCTAGTACAAAAGTGTGACCGATGCCAAAGACATCCAAACATCTCCCATCGGCCTGTTACGACCCTCTTGGCCTTTAGAAACCCATAACCCTTTGCAAAGTGGGGAATGGATCCCCTCAGACCGTTCCCTCAAGCCACTGGGAATAGGAAGTATCTCATCGTTGCAGTAGATTACTTTACCAAATGGGTTGAAGACGAGCCCTTGGCAATCATCACGGTTAAGATAATCCAAAGTTTCTTCTAAAAGAACATCATTTGATGTTTTGGCATTCCCCACATACTCGCCACAGATAACGACCGATAGTTCGGCGAGCAATTTAGAGAATGGTCACAAGTCTGGGGATAAAATAGTAGTACACCTCGGTCGGATACCCCCAAACCAACAAGCTAGCCAAGGTCACCAACAGAACCATCCTAGAAGGATCAAAGAAAAGATTGGATTGGGCCAAGGGACTCTTGGAAGATGAGTTATACACCATCTTATGGGCCTACCGGATGATACCTCGAACCGCCACGGGAGAAACTCCATTCAAATTGACTTATGAAACAAAAGTTGCCATCTCAGTAGAGATCGTCCAGCCACCACTTTGAATTAAGGCATACCAAGAAGCTGAGAATGATGAAGAGCTAAGAAACAATCTTGATTTGTTGGAAGGTGTCCAAGAGCAAGCCCAAATCAAGGTCGTGGCCTACTAGCAAAGGGTCGGCAGAAATTACAACTCCCGAGTCATAGAGTGCCACTTCAAGGAAGATGATGTCATCCTCAGAAAGGTCATAGTGCCCTAGCCCAACATCGAAAAACTTGGCCCCAACTAGGAAGGGCCTTATAGAGTCAAGCAAGTGGTCGACCCCGACATCTTTCGGTCGGAGTACATGAGTGGAAGGCCAGTACCTCGTACCTGGAACTCTAAGAACCTTTGGATGTACTATCAATGATGTGAAAATGACAAGTGAATGTTTTGTAAATAAAGTGTGCGAGTTTCTCTCACCTCATCCCGAATCTTTAGTGTATACGTTCTCGTCTCGGCCGAACAACCGGCCGCAGCAAACAACCTTCACCAAGGTTATACGCTTGGATTGGATGTCGGCCCAAGGCACACAACTCTCTAAGGGTCATACACTTAGTTGCCAGGACCCCTCAGATGAACGACCGGCCGTAGCACACAACCTTCACCAAGGTTATATGCTTGGACTAGACGTTAGCCCAAGGCACACGACCCTCAGAGGGTCATATGCCTAGTCACCTATTTTAGCTAAGGTAAGAGCTTATGGGACCTCGGCTATTGTTAATGAGCGGCGTTTGACATCGACCTCAACCTCAGAAACCCTCAAGAGGAGCGAGTCTCTATGTAAGCTAACGAGCTGACATTGGCCCATCACTTAACACAAAACATGATGAACAAACACACTAAACAAATCGCCAACCTAACGGTCAAAACCGACGCAATACACGTGGCCTCGACCTCAGGGAGATGAAACGACATTGAAAGAACAAACCGGTATGCCCGTCAACTCCAAGTCAAGAGTGAACCAAACTAGGTAACCTTCCGCATTGTGTCGCGGATGTCCACGATCAATCGACACCGACACCTGTCTCATACACAGACCCGCACTAGATGACGACAACACCCATATGGGGCATGGTCAACAAATGTGGATGACTCATAAGGAAGCAGTCGCCACATAGTCACCAAGACGAGTCCTCAGTATTCGAGGCCTATGCCTCCACTTAATTGCATGGTACTCTCTTCGACCGAAGTCGAGGCCTCTACCCAGTGCGCCATCTGACGCCTCCAAACAACTATGTAGTATTCTCTCTGGCCGAGGCCGAGGTCTCCCCTCAGAGCACCAATCAACCTTACCCACTATGGCCTTAAGAGTGGGGGGCAAGTGATGTAGGTATACTTAGCAGGCTTTGGATTAGGCCACATGGCATCGACCGGATGGAATCCTGGTCGTACATTGCTAACTACCTCCAACCACTCCATGGCAAGCTCAGCTATAAAAGGGGGTTCCCATCCCAAGGTAAATGATAGACTCATCTCACTTACATTGGTTCTCTTGGCTATTAAGGACTAAGCTTTGAGCCCTCATCTCAAGCCTGATCCGACTCTTCTTTGGAACTTGACTAACTTGACCATTAGAGTCTCCGCCCTTGAAATAACACCTGGGGCCTCTGGTGTGTGCTCTTCCTCTTCTTACCAGTTGGACCCATCGGCTTCGAACATTAGCAAAATTCTTTTATCACCCTAGGCCTCATCTTTGGCAACAACAAGCATTATAGTTGAACCTTTAGAAAGGAAAAATCTATGATACCAGGTTTGCAAAATTACTTGAATATACCTTGTAAGATCGGACAGAGAACACAAATAGGCCATCGAAATGTTTAGGGGCATTTCCCATGGCCCTAAACATTTTTTTTTTCATAATCTCAAATTTGTTTTGGAATTAGAATTGCAATCAAAATCCCTAGATGCGGAATCAGAAACATCTACTCTACCGCCCATTTGGTTCCAAAGAAAATCAAAATCTAATTTTACAAGATTTGCATGACAAATAGAACCTGGGGTGTTTTAAATCAAATATCTACTTTTTATCAGCCCGTTAATATTCTTATTCCCAATGGGGTAGGTCAGAATGACCATTCCCGGGAATGAGGGAATGCCATCCCGCCAGAAATAAGAATCGGATTGTAGACCCAGAATGAATCCGATTGTAGACCCATATTCCCATCACCCAAACGGGAATTAATCTTGGCTGTTGGGGACCAACAATAGTGGTTTTAGACTGGATACATTTACCAATTCTTGCCCATATCTATATTTATGTTTTAAAAGTATAGCGTGCAATTACTATTTTACCCACTATTGGTAACGTGTCATTTCCCAAAAATGTTCTCAGCTGTTGGCCCCCAACAGCCAAAGTTTTTCCCCAAACGGACTTTAGGTTTTCTCCTTCAGCGTGGTTGTGGGCATACGACATCAGTTGGGCAAAGCAGACTTTGCAAGAAATAAAAATAAACAAAGAAGACTTTGTTAGGAAGTGGTGAGATGACGACTTCCATACGTTCTTCTCTCTCTCTCTGCTGTCTATATCTGTCTATCAGTTTCTCTATCTCCCTAAAGGACACAAGAAAACTAGTATTCACCTTGGTCCTTGCCCTTTCTGAATTCAGATTGGAAACTTCTTTCTTCTGGGATTCTTCTGTCACCTTCTCTCATGAATAACGGCGAGAATTACAACCCAGAAAAGAGGAAAAGCATGGAGGACGTATCCAAAAAGATCATGACCAGCGGACTATCTTTCACCAACTATACGAATCTGTATGCCGTGCTCTACATTGACGAAAACAGCTACCGCAGGTCCAAAATTGATCTTAATAGCTTGAATGGTTCAAACTTGAACTTGCGATTTGTTGTCAAAGGGTCCAACATCCAAAACAGTAGCGCCCGACTTGTGATCAAACTACGTCGCAGAGGAACCCTCTTAGACAAAACCATTGCAGAGGTTCGCATTGAAATCAGGGAGCTCTATCAACAGAGGGGAAATAGGACTGCATTCAATAAATGGATAGAGAAGTGCAAATGGTTTTGGAGGATGAAAAGTTTTGGAAGCCCAAGATCCTGCTTTTCCATTGATATCTTATGATATATATACAAATTCGATTGGAGGTCTTGCTTCTCAAAACCAACTCAAAGGAAATATAAAACTTCTAAAACTTCTAAATCCTAACTGTACAAATTCGGGATCTCCGGATCTCCTAGGACTCTCGCGAGCCTTATCTTCGTCCAATACTCCCTCTCAAGGTGGTGCATGAGGATTGGGAATGCCCAACTTGGGAAGGAAAAAATCAAACTGCTTTTGTCCAAGAGCCTTTGTGAAAATGTCGGCAACTTGTTCACCGGTACGTACATAGGAAGGCGCAATGGTGCCGGCTTGGAGCTCATTGCGAATGAAATGACAATCAATTTCAATATGTTTGGTTCGCTCATGAGAGACAGGGTTTGCAGCAATGTGCAGAGCAGCTTAATTGTCACAAAACAAGCGTATAGGTTGAGGATGAGATATACCTAAAGACGACAACAGACCTTTTAGCCACTTCAACTCACAACTAGTAGTAGCCATTGACTAGTATTCAACCTCGGCAAAGGAACGGGAGACAATATGTTGTTTTTTAGTCTTCCAGGAGATGGGGGAATGTCCTAACACGAAAAAATACCTAGTAAGAGAGCAACGAGTTAGAGGACAACTTGCCCAGTCGGAATCACAATAGACATACAATTGCATATCACTATCCGAGCGCAAAAATATTCCTTGACCAGGACGACCTTTCAGATAACGAACCACACGTAATGCCACATCCCAATGATCAACACGAGGACACTACATAAATTGAGCCAGGACATGGGTGCAATAACTGAGCTCCAGCCGTATAATGGTTAAATAAATCAAACAGCCCACAAGACGTCGATATCGTTCAGGGTCATCCAGGAGTGCTTCGTCAGCAATGGCAAGTTTATGATTCTGAGTAATAGGAAAGTGAGCAGGTTTGGACCCCAATAAGCCAGCTTTTGTAATAATATCAAGTGCATATTTTCTTTGACAAAGAAATATCCCCGATGATCTACGAGTTACTTCGATCCCCAAAAAATATTTAAGAACACCCAAGTCCTTCATGTGAAAACACCGGTTCATATACTGTTTAAATTTGCATATGAACTCCGGGTCATTCTCACCAACGATTAAGTCATCAACATAAACCAAGACGTGCAAGGCAACCCCATTCTTGCGATATGTAAATAAGGAATAATCGGAATAGGACTGTTCAAACCCAAAAGTTTTCAAGGCAGCACCTAACTTAGAGAACCAGTTCTGGGGGGCTTGCCACAGACCATACAAAGATTTTCGTAGTTTTCATACCTTTCTAGTCCCAGAGGCCGAAAAACCTAGAGGAGGTTTCATATAGACCTCTTCATGGAAATCACCGTGCAGAAAAGCATTGTGAACATCCATCTGATGCAATTCCCAATGTTGGGCCGCAACAATTGCTAAGAAGGTTCGAATTGTGACCATTTTATCCACAGGGGCAAAGGTCTCATTGTAATCAAGACCTTCAACTTGAGTGTTGCCCAGGACTACCAATCGTGCTTTAAATCTTTCAATGGATCCATCAGAGTTGTACTTGATTTTGTAGACCCATTTACATCCGATGCCTTTTTCCAGGTGGGAGGTCTTCCAAGGTCCATGTCCCATTGTCTTCCAATGCCTGTATCTCTTAGCGCATAGCCTCACGCCACCGAGCATCAGTCATTGCCTCAAAGAAACGAGTAGGTTCTTGGCCTGCAGTAACAACTACCAAGAAATGTTTGTGTTTCACAGAAAAATTATCATACGTCACATAATGAGTTATGGGATAAAGAGTACTTGAGGACTGAGATGATGCAGGAGAAACAATAGAAGGGTCTAAACGACGAGCAGAGTGTGTGACAAAGTCCTGTAAATAGCTGGGGGGCCACTTTTCTCGATGTCCGCGGCCTAATAACTCCGTGGTGGGTTGAGGAGCAGCTGGAGTTTCATTATTTCTACAATCTATATGGCTCCTTGTCTCATCCAGAGGACTTGCCTCCTCATCATTACCTGTGTTCTAATGTCCTTCATCGATCGTGTCGCTCCCCTTGACTTCTATATGAGGTGACTCAGATACCATGTGAGGAGGAGTGGCCCAAGGCAACCCAACATTTTCTTTGGCTACAAGAGGACTGGTTACTAAGGGTTGATGTTTCGGAGTGGAAAAGGGAAACTCGGCCTCACTAAACACCGCGTCTAGTGTGACGAAGTAATCACCAGACTCAAGATCGTATAATTTCCATCCCTTTTTCCCAAAAGGGTACCCAACAAAGACACACTTCCTATTCCTAGCGGAAAATTTGTCACGGTCCCGAGTATGCGAAAAACACAAGTAACCAAAAACTCTAAGATGTTTATAAGAAGGACTTTGTCCAAATAGCATCTCATAAGGTGTTTTACCACCAAGAATGGTCGAAGGTGTCCGATTAATCAAGTACCCTACGGTCAAAACACACTCACCACAGAAATTGATCGGAAGATGTGCTTAAAACCTGAGTGCTCTGGCCACATTCAAAATATGACAATGCTTTCTCTCCATACGACCATTTTGTTAGGGTGTTCCAACACAGGAAGTTTGAAATAAAATCCTTTGCTCGTCAAAATATGATTTCAAGGATTTAAACTCTGTTCCATTATCACTTCTCACCACCTTAACCTTATTAAATTATCGTTCAATCATTGCACATAAATTTTTGAGTGTTCGACCAATTTCACATTTTTAGCCAGCAAATAAATCCAAACCGCTCGTTTATAATCATCAACAATTGTCAAAAAATATACAGCACCGCAAGATGCAGGTACTCTATAAGCACCCCATAAGTCACAATGAATCAATGCAAAACAATTAGTTACTTTATTGCTGCTTTGAATAAAAACATCTCTAGTTTGCTTCGCCTTCAAACAAACATCACAGGTTTTGTTCTTACTATTACAGATATTAAGAAACAAACTAACCGTTTGATAAGAAGGGTGTCTCAATCTCCGATGCCACAAATCACATGATCCAATTTCATCTGTCTTGTGAGCACGAACCGGCGCCACACCCTTGAAGACATAAACCCCATCAAGTTGTTCATCCGCACCAATCAGAGTCCTAGAGATGCAGTCATGTATCACACATAACTTATTAGTAAACGTCACAATACAATCTGTGTCACGAAGTAACCGGCCTACTGACAATAAATTACAATTGAGTTTTGGGACATATAATACGTGCAACAATTTAAAATTATTTCCAAGTTCAACAGTGCCTTCTTTCACGGCCTTGGTGTGCACACCGTTAGGTAAGCTAACAGGACAAGGTGCAACATCATAGGTGTCGATGAGCACATTCAAATTCCCTGTCATGTGATGTGACGCCCCAGAGTCAACAATCCATTCATTGGAGTAATTCTTACTAAAGAGTTTATCTTTAGTCCTGGTATGCTTTCAAGAGTCTGTCATTGCTTGTCATTAAGCCCGTTCAGTCTGGTCCTGTCTTTGACAGTCACAACTGCATTAGCAGCCACCTCACGCCCCGCTATTGACTGAGCAGTAAGAGCCTTTGTCGTACCTCAGCCACGTCTGCTGGAGGGTCCAGCAGACTTACTCAAGCTCTCACCGTTCCTGTCGTTGTTGGCAGCCATGGTGACCGATCAGCAAGATTCATCCGAGCTTATTAGAACACGTCGAGTTTGATTCTAAGAGGAAGATAGACGATCCTAATGAGGCTCACGAAGAAATCAGAACAAGCAATCCCGCCGATTCCAAGTCAAACCCGAGCTCCTGCCTGGTTTCCTCCGATCCCGCAACGCCGAGCGAGAACCAGGCGTCGACGAAGCGGAAGGACTGAGAAAAGAAGGGTAAAGTCCCTGCTAAAAGGAGCAAAGACATGGAGAATGGGAGTTCGAAAGCAGGTGAACCGAAAGACGGCGAGAAGCTTCCTTACGTTCACGTTCGAGCTCGTCGTGGCCAAGCCACAGTTTAGCAGCAGAATCAATCAAAAATCACTCCTAGACTCTAACCCAGAAACAAAGAGTCAAAGGATGACCTTATTAGATAAAAAGCAAGTTTTTTTTTTCCTTTTCTAGAGACCAATTGAGTTCAGTTCAATTCAATGAGAAGATATCTTCAGATTCAGGGACTTGTTAAGCCATGCCTTCCAGCTACTGCTCCCCTTTCTTGCTATCATGGTCAATTGCCCGTCTCCGTTCGTCATCTGCAACTAGGGCTGGGGCTGCTGTGGCTGCGCCTGCGGCTTCTTGCATAGCACGAAGTTTCTTCCACCGCGAGATCCAATCATTTCCTAGGGACTCAAAGCATATGTTCCGGCATTGGCGGAGTACAGGAGGAAGTTGTTGAGATCTGCTCCGAGAACAGGGAGCCGGCCCTCACAAGCGTAGGATTTGAGGTCGGTGTCGATAACCACGGCAACAAGCTCTTCATCAAAATCACTCCCCAGACTCTAACCCAGAAAAAAAAAGAGAAAACTTTCTCAAGAACCCAGGAACTCTTTCGATCAAGTCTCCGAAGAACCTTCTCAAAATCAATGAAGAAGGGCGAACCTGCAAAGCAAGCTTTCTGAAAGCTTTCTTGACCTTCGACTCAGAAGCCCCAGGCTGAATTCTGAGAGTTTTGTACTGCTCTGTTAAGCTTGCCGACACAAAAGAGGAAGAACGACAGACCCTCCTCTTTGTCTTCCCGAAGCAACCGCTCTGATACCATGGAAAATTTCAGAAGCCCAAGATCCTGCTTTTCCATTGATATCTTATGATATATATACAAATTCGATCGGAGGTCTTGCTCCTCAAAACCAACTCCTAATAGGAAATACAAAACTTCTAAAACTTCTAAATCCTAACTGAACAAATCTGAAATCTCCGATCTCCTAGTACTCTGCGAGCCTTATCTTCGTCCAATAGAGGAAGAAAGAAGTCGGAAAAGTAAATATCACGTATAGTTTGAGAATTGTTCCGCGGCCGAAATTCTTCCTACTTGTTTCAGAAGCTGCCAACCACCGGTGGCCATACTACCCAAGGTCGTCCCTTGCCTTGTAGCGGGTCTTTTCGGTGGTGCACCTGCAGGTGGCAACTTGATCGGCAGTTGCGTCTGCAATAGTCGTGTATACGTAAATCGATCAGACTAACTCCCTGATCAATGGTAAGATGACAAACAAATTGCATCCTGTCTGAAAATCCCATCTGAATTAAATTATTGTTTCTTGTTTTCTTTCTTCTCTCTCTCTCTACACTGTGTTCATTGACTTTCGTTTGGACTTCTGAATGGACAACATCCTTAAGATGGAGGCCTAAACTTTACTTTTGTGCAAATATTTGTTCTTTTTCTTCTGTGAAATCCTCCTAAGAAAGCACTGTAATCGTCTCAGAAATAGTTTGGTACTCGATTTTGAGGAGGAAGATCCAAAATGAAGTCTTCAACTTCCTCGATTGCATGCCGATTCGTCTCTAACCTCTTCTTCCTACAACCAAAACGGTTTTCGAGAATCGGGAAAACGTTGATAAGAAAGTGTTGAAACTAGAGGAAGAAATGGTAAGTAATTAACAACTGCTGTGTTTACCTACGGACCTACCAAGCAAGTTCCTTTAGACAGTTAAGAGCCAGTGTCAATGAAATCAATTTGCTGCGTCTGTGGTCGCAACATTCCCTTGCGACCCACCAATTAACAAAATGGAATTCCAGCAATAGAAATTTAAAAGTGATTCGCGTGAAACAATAAGAAACTAGTTGTTGTAGGAAGGGTAGAGGAGAGTGGAACTCTGCAATCGGGAAATTTTGGATCGGTCTTATTGCGGCCACTCAACAATAAGAACTTTCCCACAAGTTTCTGTTTCTCTCTTATTTTCTACTAAAACAAAAACAAATCAACAAAACACAAAGAAACACCAAACCAAAAACATGTCAAGGAAATGAGATGAGATCTTCATACAGAGAAGCATATTGTTCTACAGGAAATAAAGGACAATTGAGTGAGTCACTAAACTGGTAGTCTTTATCTATAACAAGTACACCACAGCCTAATTAATTGGACGCCAAACAGCTGATCACTGTTGCAAGCGAAGAGATGACCGATAGTAGTCCGCCAACTCCCCTCAGTATCTGTTCGATGTGGCCACGATTAGGTGCTTCGGCTTGCTTTAAGAAGGTATGCATACCAAAATCATACGTGATACCTACTGCTCCTTGTTGCTGCGGCCTCCCAAACCCAAAGCATTTGCTCATCTGTATCGGTTTACTGACAGTCGATTTTCCCCAGAATGGTGAGCTACGCTGGTCGAAGAGCTCCCTGATTGCAACGCAAACCTCTCCAATGTGTTTGTCTACAAAGTTCCCTTGCCGACGCAGTTTGATCACGAGATGGACGCGACTGTTCTGGATGTTTGACTCCTTGGCTTCAAACTCCATTCTGGGGTTTGCACCATTCTCATTACTGAAATCAATTCTCACCCTGCTATTGCTGTCTCTATCCATGTAAACCACAGCATAGAGATTATTGTTAGAGACATTGGTTGGAATTATACGGCTGATTTCTATCCTTCGGAATGCCTCTTGCATATTTCTTCTTGTTATTCAAGAATAACAGAGAGAGAGAGAGAGAGACTTCATTCTCTCCATCCACGTGACCCCTTTATATTCACGATTTTTATTCTATCGTTGGTTGGTTTTACCCAAGCTTCACCACGCACGCATTTGTTTCTACCTCTCGTATCAAAACTTCCTCTGAACCACTCGTATTAAAGTTTCCTAATTAATTATTTATATTATTTTACTTTAATTTATGAACAGTATAGAGATTCAAAGGTCTAAAGATGCCAATTACTTTTATGACTCCAACTTCTTTAAGCAAGGATCGAAGCCAAACAATCTCGGCTGTAATATCAGCTACACTCTGAACTCCACTTCAGTGCGAGAACGGGCATGAATTTAGTATTTTGTTTGGAAGAACACCAAGATATTAGATTGTGATCAAGATTCAGTTTGGAAGGAGTACAGAACAATACAAAATACAAGGTTTTGCACTCTACATATTTGCGTTTGTACTCCTTCCAAACCAATCCCAGTGTAAAGAGCAAAGCCATCAATAATATCTTTGAGATACCATATCTGTATATGTTCAACAATATTCCAGTGAACATCTAGGAATTTTGACAAGCCTTATTAACAGAAAAATTAAGCACTACAAAATATTCCAGTGGGCAAATGTCGCGAAAATGTTTTCGCCACGTTTTCTCTCTGTGTCACGATTGCGACAGTCGCGAAAGGAGTCTGAATTTGCAGCCACCAAGGTCCAAACCAAGAAAAATAAAATGAAAGCTCAACTTAGAAAATCAAGCCCGTGGCACCCATTTAAGACCATATAGTGATTTACGCAACTTGCACACATAATCTGGATGATTGGGATCAACTAAACCCTTGAGTTGAGGCTCCTTCATGTACACATCTTCAAACAGGTCATCACTATTGGATACAAGAAACAGGAAAAAAGCCCATCCCCACAAGACTACAAAAAGCTCAATATCACTCTAATGGTTGTAGGTTTCACAATCAGGCTGAACATGGCACCTACATGGATGCCTAGTTGTTGAGTATAAGCTTGTACGCAATTAGGCGAGCTTTGAGCCACTGAAGTACTGAACCATCAACATTCCATTTATGATTTAACCCAATGGATATACATTTGGAGCCTACAACCTTCATACCCGGCTATTGTGGTACCAAAGTCCAACCACCATCTTTCATAACTGCATCAAACTCTCACACGTTGCTTATTGTCACCATTCAATTAATCTGTTTGTTTTGCTTGAGAAAAGCAAGAAGGATCCTCATGCATAGTAGTATCGTAGGCAAAGGTTAGCGTGTGGCACACATTACCTGAGAGGCATGAGACTGATACCTAGTGATCATAGTGTAAGACCATATTGGGGCTGACATAGACGCAGTATTTCTCATGGTGAAGTCTGTAGAACAAAGCCTAGTTGGAGGGGGTAATATAACAAGGAACAAAAAGTATGGGTATCGATTATTGTATCAGATAGCTTAGATACATATACGGATATGGATACATTTTGAAAATGTATGGATATAGACAAAAAATACAGAAATGTTTGGATATTCTACGGAAAATGCATATAAATCACATAAATAAATTAATAGCATTTAATCTAAAATTGAATTATCTATGAATAAGGTGTAAAGATATGAGAAATGCTCACTTTAATAGGTTATATGAAGAGAAACATTACAAGAAACAATGTCGGGACTCTAGAACGTGTACACATCATACAATAATTATAATTATCACTCTAGTTTGGTTTTTAAAATTACAATTTCCAATTTTTATTAAATGCTTTAGGAAAATTTATTTATTTAGTATTTTTATATAAATAATAACTCTATCTTTTCAAATGATAAATATTATTCATTTTTAACATATAATTATTGTAAAATAAAACATATAAATCATTTATGGTGGTTAAAATAAATTATTTTATTGAATTTTATTTTTAATTAAATTTCTGGGAAAAATTAAATCTTAAATTATTTATTTCAGTTTTTGTAATTATAATTTTCAATGTTTATTAAAGTTCAAAAACAATCTAAAAGTGATCAATCTACAAATTTGTCAAATCAATCACCAATACTCTTTTGTATCAGTGCATATCGAATCGTATATCCACTATTACGACGTAATACAATCTAGTGTGGAGGCATATTGTGCCAATATGCTTGATTCATGGGATACATACCTAGTTGTGGTGTATCCCATATTTGTGTCCATGGATACGAATATGATATACCTTGTATTGAGAATATCGTATTAACACTTTAATCCTTATAATAAAGAAAGAGGAAGCGGTGATGAGGGCATCAGATAGTTGGGACATACACTAAGGTTATGTTTGGTTTGAAGGAAAAGGTTGGTAAAGGAAGGGAAAGACAGGGAAACCTATACAAGGTTTTCAAAGGTTTCCCTATCTTTCCTTTCCTTTCCCTACCTTTTCCTGCAAACCAAACATAGCCTAAAAGAGGCATTCAAATGGTGAAAATGCCATTCAATAAGATGGGAGTAGGGAGTTGGTTAATGAGAAAAACGGCCATATAGTAAATGAAAGAGGAAGAGATGCCTCTAAGAGCATAGTAAGCGGGTCTCATATACATGGCAACACTTAACATGCATTCATGCACCAATTTGGGCATGAGAGTAAGAGTAAGAAACACGATGCTGTATGCTAAATTGATCAAGGTAATGAACAAGAGAGCAATACTTGACGCCCCATTTAGATTGAAGTTGATTAATTTTACGAGAGAAAAAGGTTCTCTACATGTTTTTTAGAACTCAAAGTAATAGTCAGATCATCTGATTCATGAACAATGGGAAAACCTAACAAAGGCTATAATCGTTCAAAAATAAAACATAATATTTGAAATGTTTTGGGAGAAAGAAAGACCCAAAACATTAGAATATATCAAATCCGATGGTGTAAAAGAATAAGAATGAACATGGGAGAAGGGTAATCTATGTATCTTAACTACTTGCAGTACTGTTGACAAAACTAAACATATCATGAAAAATAGACGCATGTTTTTTTAGTAACCAAGGCGAAGTCAAAGGTGCATCATGAAGATGATAATATATATAATTCATCTTTATTGAGTCTGCCCATGAGGAAGTTCCCCAAAGAGCAATTATTCATTAAAAAAATAAAAAAAAAAGAGGGATGAAATTCAATAAAAAAAAATTATTATCTTGAGCAAACTGACTAGTAGAAAATAAATTTTTGGCAATTTAGAGAAGATGAAGAACATTAATTATGCATGGGGTGGAGGGTGCTCCCCTCATATGAGTTCACTTGACATCAAAGGATTCAATCAAATACAAGTTGGACATGAACATTAAGTAGACGCCAGACTGATGTGCGGATATATTTAAATTTACCTTTTCATTTGAGACTTACATGTTGCCATGTCACATGTGTGGTATCTTCTTATTAGTATATATTTTTTCGAAAAATTATAGTAAGACTCGATGCAAATTTCTGAATTCTACTGCAAATTTATAAACATTTAAAATGTCAAAAACCCTTAATCTATGCATCAATGCCGACCTATAAATTAGCATTAATTCCAAACTAGCACCTACCTCAACTGTACTTTGGACCTATGAATTCTAACCCTGGGCTGAACTCTCATTCTCCCTTTTTTTTATTATTATTCCACTGGTAGATATTTTTGAATCTCATAAAGTAAAGCAAGAAATAGAATCAAAGAAGAGAATCACTAAAATGGAATAATCCTTTTCAGGGGTTGTTAAAGCCACGCGCGGTCACATCAACTCGTTTCTCTGCCACTCACACGCGCTGCAAGTGTGAGACAAACTGCGATACCTTGAAATCTTTCACTTTGACTCCATATTGAAGACTGATGTGTGGATGCATTAAAAATTTAAAATGCACCCACTCATTTGAGGGTTGCCTTCTGCCTCGTGGCTTGAGTGGCATCTTCTTATTACTCCACTTTAAGACTGAAAGAACAGTCGCTAATTTATCACCAAGTGGCGTGATTGTGTTTTCACTGACCAAATGTAGTATCACACGTGTCACCACTTCATAATTATATGGGTAATAAGATGATTCATTTTTTTCTTTTTTTTTTTTAATTTTTGGCCAAAAAAACTTCATTTTTAGGATAACCAACAAGAAGGATACAATCAATACCCACCCAGCAACTAGGGCACTTTTTTTATCACTTTTCATGGCTGATGGATTTAGCGAAAGTTGAGGTTGATCCTGAAGATGCATCATTTGGTATTTCTTATTATTTTATGGAATGCCAAATTCTGCCCAATTTGAGCGATTGTACTTGTCGTTGGAATTGTACTCTATTCCTTTTGAAGGGATGTAACTCGGGTTCCCGGTGGAAATGCCACGTTGATAGGTGTTGGAGGATGACAGCTGTCTGAGCAGAGTACTGTCATACATCCCGAGCTCGAGTGACATGATGAATCACGACGTGGTTCATCCGAATTGAGATCTGCTCCTCACAACGACCTCACAGTCACATCTCACCGTGCATTCGGATCATTTCCTGGAAAATGTTCCCAATGCATGATGGGATGTGTTTGTAAGACCGGTGTGAGGATCAGATCCGGTCTCAGTTCATCCTCACTCACCATAGAGGTGAATTAATGTTCGTGCACATTGCAGACAAGTCGTGCTTCAGTCAGTGCAATGCCCATTCTAACGGTCTTTACAGCCTTATATTGAATTTCTTTTGTAATTATGTGATTTATTTCTTAGGAAATATTTCTAAGGCAAGATTGCAAGAGGTTGTTCGAATGGTGTGAACACCAAAATGCATGGACTGAAGCTGAACCTCAAATGAAGAGGGGGAACATGTAGTGAATACCAAACGTTGGAAAGAGTGAGAAGAGTGCTCTGTGGAGGGCTCGGAAGCTCGGAAGCTTTGTAAGAAAGTAATCCAGCTCGATGGGCTCGTCAAGCCCAGAAGAACAGGAAAGTGATGAACACCAATAGGGTGGTGGAGATTGGGACGGTGATGAGATTAAGGAAGAAGGCAAGGCACTGCGAAAGTGCAAAGAGAGTGTGTTTGGATGGGTGTTAACGGACAAGAAGCTTAATGCAAAGGGAACAATTGAACAGGCTAAGAATGTGTTTATGATGGGAAGGGCTAAAAGGTTAAAAGATGGGGTCTTATGATTTAGGTTCAAATCAGCTAAAGACAAGAAAGCCTTCTTGGACAAGGAACCGTGGGTGATCAAAGAGTATCTGTTGCTTCTAAAGGAGTGGGAGTCAGATTTGTGCATCAACGAAGTCTTCCCAAACACAATGAAGTTATGGGTGAGAATACTGCATTTACGAGTGGAATGTATGACCAAAGAAGTTGGAGAGATGTTAGGGAAGTAGATTGGAGAGGTTCTTGCGGTACAAGAATGCAGCTCTAAAGATGCTAGAAATGCTCACCTAGTGGGAATCTCTCTCAAGGTAAGGATTTTACCTGATGTTTTTAAGCCTTTAACTTGTATTGTACATAGATGATTATCTAATGGATGAAGGAAGTGGTATGAACTCTAGTATGAGAGGTTACCAATTTTCTGTGAAAAGTATGGCAGATTGGGCCACCTAAAACAAAATTATGCGGCATTTTGGGGAGATGACCTGATAGGAGAAGTCATCAAAAACCTGGAGAGCCAAAAACTAGTTTTCAACTCCAATGACAGGGGATTTGGACCTTGGCTGAGGGCTAATGGAGACAAAGAAGCCAGTAAATTCATGGCTACCGAACAATCGGTTGATGCTTTCAGAAGAAGATGGATTCAAGTTAGAGAGCAAGAACAACTACAGCCGAAAATTTTTAATAGAAGGATAGAGCTCGAGGTCGCCAGAATAGGAGCAGGCTGACGGAAGAGCTGTGGAAGCTTTGGAAGTGGTAGCTACCGAGGGAGCAGGTTAAAGAGCTCGCCGGAGATTGTTCGTAGATGAAACAGGGCAGATATAGCGACCGGTCCGAACAACCTTTTCAATGGGGGCAAGCTTTGAGGTACGGCTGTCACCAGTCAAAGTGACGGGAGGAAATCAGGGAGGCGGTAATAGATTTGAGCGGCAATTGGACGAAGATTCAAGTTAGACAACAAATCAAAGTTTTCGTGTAGGGAGGCAGTATAGATTCTAGATTTGTTTTTGACTAAAATACATTTATTCTATGAACTTAGTTTCTCTACATTTATGAAGGCCAAAAATATAATTTAAACTACTACTTTTATTAAATTTATTATATTCATCATCGTTAAGTCCTATATTTAATGTATTGAGTTTTCTTTCGTTAAATCTTATATTTAAGACAAATTAAGTAGATAAGCTTCATGAACTTTTCTTGACTAAACCCCCTATTTATGAATTTAATCCCTCTTTAATTATGCATGCAAAAAAGTAATTTAAAGTATTATTACTTTTCACTTCATTAAATATTCTCTTATTAAGGTATTAACTCTCATTCTTTCTCCTTAAACACTTTACTTGAAGTATTTTTTCTCACCAATAAATTCCACAAATTAAATATATATTTAATATTTTTAATAATGTAAAATCTATGTTCAAAACCAACATAAAAAATAATTAAACAAACCACCCTTTTGATTAAGTAGCAAGTAAATAGGGCAACCATCAGTGTCAAATGGGTAAGCCAATGTTCTCATAGTTAAATAATAAAATTTTTTATATAAATATAATAAAATATTAAAAAATTATAAAAAATTGAGAAAAAATTTAGGCACATCTCTAATATTATCCATTATCAAACAAATCTAAGCATGATAAATACAAGTATTTTTATTCGATGAAAGTGAAATATAAGATTTAAAACTAATCCAGAAATAAAACCATGTTCCTATTAATGTGGTTGGTCAAAGATTTAACTTTTTACGTTAAACTGGTCAACCCATAATATCATAAATCAATAATAAAAATTTAAAAAAGATAGAAACACAAAAGTTATTCACAACATAGAAATTTTGTAAAATAAAAAGTTGGTGCATCTTGAATATTATGCCTTCATAATATTATATAAAAATAAGTGTGATAAATAAGAGTTATTTTTATTAATGATAGAAATGGAATTAAAAACTAAATCGACCTAGCTAGCTCATAAATTTATATAGGCTAGCTTCGATTTTTAGTCCTCGACTTGGGCCTAAGCCTAGGTTCAAAAGCTTGAGATTTTTTATTTTTTGGGTTGAGCCCAAGACTATCCCCTTGGGTAGCTAAAAGAAAGCCTGATTATGACAAATTTTGTCACAGGGTTAATTGATAGACCCAGATCCAAGACTAACCCAAGTGCATCAAATTTCAATATAGTTTGGAGGTTAGGCCAAGTTGAATAGATTAGGCCATGAGTAATTGTCTAATCAAATGAGATAGATAGAAATAAAATGACACCAGTACATGGTGTCATAATTATCTAATAAAAATTCAGAAAATAGATAGAAATAAAAATGATAGAAAACAAAAAAATGTCTATAAATTTGTGCAAATCTCTAATATCATATATTTATGATGTTAAATTAAAATAAATATAATAAATAAGAAATATTTTTATTAACAATGAAAATAAAATATGAATTTGAATACAACAACACACCATGCTTTTATTACTTATAATTGTTAATGTTATCTGAAATTATCGCATTCATTGCACGTACATATTTACTAATATAATAAAGCAACCCATAGGCTCGCCTCACTAAGCTCTAATGTATAATTATTCAAAAATCTGATGGTCAAATCCTGACTTTTTAAGGTCTTCGATACTAAATTAGATGTAACTTTGATTATGTTGAATGAATTTAATACTGGCTTAAAAAATTAATACTTCATGATCCGCACTCAAATACTTATTTTACTCATTATGACATGTAAATTATCCTATTGTGATGTATAAATATTTCAAGTCAACAAATAAGTACATTTATGGTTAAACTACACGTTAAAAATAAAGTTAATACTTTAGGTAAGACCCAACGATTCCAATTGAAAATCGTGAAGTTGCAAATTGTGTTATGATGATGAAATAAAAATTTGTGAAGTTCATTTAAGAGAAATTCCCCTTATAATAGTTGGGTTTATTTTTTTTTATGGAATAATAGTTGGGTCTATTGTTATATAGCCTATAGGGTCTAGTACAGGACTTAATTGTTCTAATTTATTTATTTGGTAAGGACCGGATCTATTCTTACCGAGAGCAGAGACATGACCGTGTTCAAGTCAGCCCCCCACAACGTCTCACATACAGTACATCCCTGCTGTGTATTGGGAATATCTCCCAATGATAATACCAGAAATGATGATCATCGGGAGATATTCTCAATACACGGCGGGAATGTGGTGTGGGACGTTATGGGAACAATCTTGTGGGAGGGCTGATTCGGTCTCGACATGACCTGACCCATTGACAACATGTCTGGCATACCATCCAATTACAAAGTAAGGGCAACCACCAAGTGTTACCATTTGTATACTTTTTTTAATTGCTAATGAACCTATGATTAATTAATATGTGTCAGAATTAAAGAAAATGTCTTGTTTCAGACTTATTTTGGTATATCTTGAATTTCGATCAGTTACAGGCTCTTGGAAGGTAGGTATCTTGCAAGTTGCTACACTAGGCATTTGGTGGGGTGGGCCAGGTCTAATTCCAATTATTGAACCCCAAATTATCTCTAATACAACCCAACATTTTTGCCTTTGGGTCTGTTTGTTGAGACCGGATCTGTTCCTTACACCAACCTTACAGACACATCTCATCATGTATCTGGAACATTTTCTTTATTTCTGTGTTTTTATTCATGGGAGATGTTTCCAATACATAGTGGGATGATCCCGTGAGATCGGTGTTGGTAGCCCTGTGTGATGAGTAGATCCCAATTTTTGTTTGTTAACTTTATTTTGTTAAACATATTTTATTTTTATATAATTTTTTAGGCTTCAAAAAATTAATGTTTTAGTATTTTTATTTTTATATACTTACAATTTTCTCATTAAAATTAAGGTCCTGTTTGGTTTATAGAAATAGGGGTCTAGAATCGAAATCAAAATGGGCTATTTCTATTCCTACTGGAATGACATTTTCCCATTTGAGGGAATGATCATTTCTACCTCAGGAATGAAATCCCAATCCAACTGATTTAAATTTTCATTTCTATTCCTGTCTGAATCAAACAGAATATGAAAATAGACCAATCTGATTCCAAAAAGTTCCAATTCCCATTTCAATTATAAACCAAATGTACCCCAACTTTTTAATATTATCATGTGTACAGCAGACTTGGGAGAGAGAAACAAACAATGGGTGCCGCCGTGATCGGAAAAGATAAAAATGCCTTGAGGGGTTTAGGTCGGGGAAAAGGGAGAAGGGTACTTTGAATGGGAGGACACGGAATGGGCACATAATCGGTGAACAGAGTTTCCCCAGTCCCTCAGCTCAACCATAACATTGATCAGGTCGACAATTTTTAACGCAACGCGCGCATGAGTCAACTGGGTCTTTTATTCTTCGGTAATCCCCGAGTCGTGTCTCTAGGTCTATTTGTATCATTATTATTATTATTTTTATTGATAAACGAGACTTAAACATTGACTTGACCTGGTTTTCCAATTAATTGACTTGGTCCTCGAGATCTAAATTCCCTGCCATTAAATAGTGACCCTCTTAGTATTGCTGGCAGTACAAAGGGAACGCTTTGAAGATGACTACTAAGGGTGTGTTTGGTTTGTATAGGTTTTTTTACCTTTCTCTTCTTATTCTTACGTTTTCTTTCAAACCGAGAATAGTCTAAAAATTTTGAAGCAAATGAATATTCAATTGGAATAAAAAACAAACACATACTATGGATTAAAACTCAATTTTATATACATATATTCATATATAAAAAATGGTCATCTGTGTATCATGTGACTTATATAAAATTTTCGATACTCAACTAATTAACCCTCATAGACAATTATTTACCCTACCCAAAAGGAGTCCCAAACATGGCCTGGGCATTGGCTAGAATGGCTACTTTTTCTATTCTTACTTGGTGTTATCATCCCATTGAATTTCAAATAGGCAATTTAATAATTTTAATATTATCGTTTCTGCCAACTTGTTAACATGTGAAGTGCAAAGTGTTAGAATAAGAGAGCTAAGTGCAAGGCTTTAAACGGCTAAAGTCAGAGGCCAGGTGGTTGGGTGCCGCAGATGCAAGGCATAAGCCTCTAGGCGCTTTGTGCTTAAGTTTAAATATAATAATTTGTAATTTTATAAATGTATATAGACAAAATATATTTCATTTTATAGCCTACTTATATATTTTCTTTTTATTATACATACATATTCTTTTTAACATGAGCCATATGTTTTTATTGAAATTTTATTTTTCTATTTAATTTTATGTATATAAATCTGTTTGCCTAAATTAATTAATATATATGCATATTAAAAGTATTTGTAATATTTTATGCATTAGGGTACACTTTATTTATATTTATCTTTTGTCTTAAAATTAATCTCTCTCTCTCTCTCTCACACACACACACAAATGTATATACATACATACTTATGTAATTTCCCTATATATTTTTTACAAATATTTTTCTTAAATAGTTAATTTATATACTAACTTTTTTCAATTATGTTCTCTTTAATGTGATACTTTTTTAATTTTATTTTATATTTTTAACCCCTTTTATACTAAATAAAAATAGCTTTACTTAATGCCTCTCCTTGCTGCTTTTTAAACTATGTTATTGTGTATTTCTTATATAGAGTGCAAAACCTTGTATTTTGTACTATTTATACAGTATATATTTGTGTTTTTACTCCTTCCAAACTAAGCCTAAGGGGTTAAGTGTCACTCCCCGTGGCAGTCTAAAACATGGTTGTTTGTGAAAATATTTATTATCCACACATCCCAGAATTCACATTCGCTCCTATTAAATTATAGAGTTTGTCCTCTTTACCAATCTTTTGTCCCATGTCAGCCCATTAACCACGTAGGATTAATGAAAGCATTGTTACTAACCCATCATTAATTATTCTAACTTGCCTGTTTAATCCTAAAAAATCTTAGAACTTCTGGGTTTTAGAAACCCTATTCTTCTCTTCTCATCCACCAATTATTCCTTAACGAGACAAGAGACAAAATAGTGAAAAAAATTGTGGTGAAGGTGAAAGAGGAAAAAAATTCATCTTTCTATCTCAATTAACCCTATTTGTGCCGTTTTTGTGGACTTTCACAGCAAGTTGGATTTGTTCTCTGGTCAGAGAAAAATGGAGCAGTGAATTCCACATTCGAACCCCACCAATCAAGAGTATAGAATGTAGAGGAGACTTGTTCTAGAGAGAGAGAGATGACTCGGTTTGTTAGCACTCAGTTGAGAACTTGAGTTAAATGGCATTTTATCCAGGGATGATGAGATATTTAAAGGTTTCTGAGGTAGGAGGAGGTTGCAAGCCTGAAACTCTCTCTCTCTCTCTCTCCATCCGGATATTCTCGCTGGGTTGCTGGCCCTGTCAGATATTAGGCGCTTCCTCTTGAATTGAACCCAAACATGAGAACAAGAACAAACGTGGAAGAGGTATACCGGAAGATAGAAATCCGTAATATATCTCCAACCAATGTCCCTAACTCTAACAATGATCTCTATGCTGTGCTTTACATGGATAGAGACTGCAACTGCAGGAAGAAAATTGATTTCAACAACGCAAATGGTTCCAACCCCACAATGGAGTTCGAAGTCAAGGAGTCGAACATCAACAGCGGTTGCGTCCAACTCGTGATCAAACTGCGTCGCCAAAGGACCTTTATAGACACACACGTTGGAGAGGTTCGAGTAGCAATCAAAGATCTATTTGAGAACCGCAATTCAACCTTATGGGGAAGACCCACTATCAGTAATCCGATAATGAAGAGCAGATGGTTTGGGCTTGGGAGGCCGCAGCAAGAAGGAACACTAGATATCACGTATAATTTTGGTAAGGATACCTTCCTAAGGAGAGCCGCAGCTCCTGTTCGTGGCCACACCGGACAGATACTGAGCTGGATCGCCCAACTACTAGCGGTCATCTCTTCGATTGTAACCGTGATCAGCTGTTGGACTCACCCAGATGAGTAACCCACTGAGTTGTTCTTTATTTTCAGCAGAACAATGTGATCTGTTGTATGAAGATCTCATCTGATTTGTTTCTTAATTTGTTTTCACTTTTTCGATGATTTGTCTTTGGTTTGACGCTTCGTTGTTTTGTTTTGGTTTGATTTTAAATAAGAGAGAACCAGAAAACTGAGAGAAAGTTGTCATTGTAGATTTCCACTCTCTCCTCCTCCTTTCGCCTTCCTACAACAAGATTCTAACTGAATGGAAGAAGATCAAGAAACGGAACTAAGCTCAAAAATAGATTAGGGTGTTAGTCTTACCAAAATTTCAACTTAATTTCCGATTTCTAACTATTTCATAAACAAATCAAGGAAAGCAGAGCTCTCCTAATTAACATTTTTTTCTTCAGAAAAGTATCCATAATTAACTCTTTTTCCCATAATTTACTTAGGGGTCATTTGGCAACTCTTTTTTGAAAGATCTTCTAAAGCTTTGACAGTCAAAAGATAATGTGAGCTTTTATATCAAGATCTTAGCAGCTTGACTATTTTGTGCAAAGACCAAGTGAAGAAAAAAAAAGGCAAAAACTTTTATTTAGAATTTCTCGAAAATAATCCGAAATGGACTTCACATGTTTTTTCAAGGCTGCTGCTTTCAACAACTAGACCTTTTCTCAACCAAATAAAAAAAAATCAAAACGTAGGCTGCCAGGTTTCTAAAAAGCCAAACAACCTGCATGAAAAAACACACCAAAAGGAATAGCTTCTAATATGTTTGGAGGACATTCATGCAGCGGCTTCTAGTATTCTCAGGTAAGCCACATATTGAAAGCCAAGAAGTTGTGCTTAGTGAAAATCCTAGAAAATAAAAATAAAAAGATTATCCTTGAGCATATAAAAATCAACTCCCAATTAACCTAGTTTAGGTAGCTTTTACACGCTGCTGAGTTTGGCTGTTCCCTGTACTCACCGTTCAAACAGCCTCTTGCAACCTTGTATTAAATACGGAGATATTCTCAATATAAGGCTGAAAAGGCTATTAAATGGGCTTTGCACTGATCGAAGCCGGATGTCAACCCAGATTTGTTTAACCATCTAATGTTTTTTTTTTTGCCAAAACTTGGGTTTGTATTCTGAACCAGTCAAACCTGCTGAAACTTAAAACTGGCTATATGTTTTTGGGAGAATGACTAATCAGCCCAGATCAGAATTTTATAACCCCATAGTACGAGGGGAATGCAACCTAACTGTGAAATTCACGGGCAGGATGTGATTTATAGGAGGAGAGGGCTAGTAATAGGGGGGGCTGGAATTCAGAATTCTGCATCGGGTGTTTCCGTACTTCTCTGTATGTTTTTTTCTTTTTGGCTGGCAGCAATTTGAATTATGAACATGGTTAAAGGCGTCTTGACTCTGCAGGGGTCTCTCACCCTTTTTCGATAGTCAAAGTGAGGAAAAAGTATTGCGTTGCTTTTATTTATATTTTTATAAATAAGTTTTCCTCTTCCATCCAAAGAAAATATTAATGATTCGTTTGTTTTTAGGAAGTTATGTAGCTGAATAAATGTTTTTACTGGAGTAAATATTTCACAGGGAATACTTAATCAGATAAGAACATTTCTCTATATTCTTTTATATTTTTTATGTAAATAAGAAAATAATCATTTTAGTTTAAAAATCCATTTATTAAAAAGGGTAATTTTGTTTCATCCCAGTGTTGGCAATTTTTTCTAGGTAGTAAAGTTATTTATCCACCTAAGAGATGATATCACTTATTTTCAAGGAAAATAAATTTTCCATAGAGTTCACTGGATCTGAAAAAAAAACATAGGTGTCTTGATGAATGGGAACCAAAGTTCCATTAACCAACTTTCTCCCCTCTCAAAACCCAAAGAAAAAACAGGCCCTACATAAAAAGAGTGAAACAATAATGAAAAAAGATGGTGCCCGTTGGAGAATCCAATGTCACAACAATACAACCTATCCATGGGCCACTTAATGTATTGTGTTGGGTTCTCGCTGGCTTCAACCAAATCCATCATAAATCCTCTGAGTACCAACCCATAGTCTGATCTCAGTTTAACTAGTTTTTGGCTATGACAACTCTAGAACTTTGCAAAAAAAAAAAAAAAACTTAAAAAATTAAAAGGGTCATTTCCATCCTCCAATTAGGATGGAAATACCATTTTAGGTCAAAAACAAATGATATTGGAGATGTCGTTGATAGATCAATTAGACAATCAATTAAATAATTAAGCATGCTTTTGTGATACTATTTAAGTTTGAAAAGGCCACTTTTGACTCAAAAGTTTAAAATATCACTTTAATAAAATTAATTAATAAATTAAATAATAAGTAAAATTGTTCAATGTAAATATGTAAATTAAACCATTAAGTAAGATTTTAAAAATCAATCTAAAGATCGGACCGCTTTAGTGGTTTGATAGTTTGGTCTAAATGGATCAGCCCATGACTTTTTAAAAAATCAAAAATAAAAAATAATTAAAATAAAAATGATCCAAAAAGCTCTAGGCCAAGTATAAATGATTTTATAACCATGCAATTAAGTAAATTAATTAAATTATTAACTAAGTTGAGCTAAGTAAGTAGAACAACTAAAGAAACTAAATAAATTAATTAATTAAGTCAACTAAGAGAATTAGCTATTTGAGTAAACTAAGCAAAGTAAATAGAGTAATTAAATTAAATAAAGGGAAAATTCCTTATTAGTACCCTATACTTTGGGCCTAGTGTCCTTTGTTCCCCAAACTTTAAAATGTGACAATTCAATACCTAAACCTTCAAAACGTATCAATCAAGTACATGTTGTTAATCAACTGTTAACCAGCCATTAAATGATGTTATATAAACATATTTTATTATTTTATTCATTATTTAACATACTCGGTAAACCCGACTCAAACCCCACCCCACAGGACACAATCCAATTGCTAGGTTTAGTTAGAATTTTCTCGTTACACGTTGGGCAACGCGACTTTTGGTTGGACCGAGGCCGACTGTGGAA
Organism: Nelumbo nucifera; assembly: GCF_055504915.1. NCBI lineage: Eukaryota > Viridiplantae > Streptophyta > Magnoliopsida > Proteales > Nelumbonaceae > Nelumbo > Nelumbo nucifera. Next base: position 46,067,868 of record NC_142653.1, on the reverse strand, counting down.
ATTGGACAGGAGAGTTCTCATGGGGAAACAGGAATTCTCCCTTGCTTTCTCTGACACTGAAACTGGTTTGGACGCACGCGCTTCTTCATTTAGACCTTTTGGGTTCTTTTGTCACCTTCTCTCTCAACAGTCAACAGTCAAGACGAGAATTATAACCCAGAAACAAGAAGAAGCAGCATGGAGGACGTGTCCAACAAGATCGTCATCAGCAGAGTCTGTTTCACCAACGACACCAATCTTAATGCCGTGGTTTACGTGGACGAGAACAGGCACCACAAGTCGAGAATTGATCTTAAGGACTTCAATGATTCAATCTTGGGAGTGGAATTTGTTGTTAAAGGATCATAAATCCAATTGCAAAAGGCCACCACGGAGACCAGATTGACGAATTCAATTGCAAAAGGCTGTGAGCATGGTGTGAGGACTAAATCCAATTTCGCCACCACGGTTTCATTAGATGTGCGCTCGAATTAAGGAGTGAATTTCACCAATATGGGTGGTCAGCTGTTTGCCACTAGTCCATACTTGTTTAATTAATTCAAGGCTAGGTTCGGTTTTTTATTTTGTGACTTGAATTGGATTGGGCTGGTTCAGTTTTGATTCAAAAGGGATTGAACAGGGTCTATGGCCTTTACACCGACCTCACAAGTCACAGCCCCATCTCACCATATGTATTGGAAACATCTGCTGCAAGCCTGTAACTATTCCTTGCGAGCCCTAATGCAACGCACATGATGTTTTAAATTTGAGAATTTCTTTCCATTGCAGGCGAGTTTTATTGACTGCTATAACGATGGTTACAGCATATGTGCTATTGGAGTGTGCTTATTCTGTGTGCTCACCGGAGTGTCCCTACCAGCTGCTCTGGACTTGTCACAAACCCCAATTCAGATTTTCTGCACTACCTTCTATATGTGACGAGAAAAGATGTGTAGAGATCATCAATATCCTACCAACCTCACCACACAAAGGGTTTATTTCAATATTGGAGATTAATAAGGGATATAAACCCATCTTACAGTGCACATCCAAGAAGGTTATCAATCTTGGTGGATGGGTCCTTTTATGTATCCTGCACAAGGTGGAACATGGTTAGAATAATTCTAAAAGGGGATCAGTTGGGTTTTTTGTATGACTTACATTCATATAAGATTGAATTTTAATTTGTACCTCATGATTGTTTTTCTCATTCCACTCTTTTAGGCTGTGTTTGGTTTGAAGGAAAAAATAGGAAAAGAAAAGGTAAGATAAGAAAACCTTTACAAATCTTATATGTATTTTTCTATCTTTTCCTTCTTTTTTCTGTCTTTTCCGTCGAACCAAACATATCCTTAATTTCCGCTACTAATTAGCATGTCGTAACTCGTAATATAACTTTCCTACCGAAATGACTTATTTACTTACAGAACAATTTTTGAGTGAAAAAACTAAACAAATGCATTTGTAAAATCACCTTGGGTTTAACATTATCCATGGTATTGGTCTGACAGAGGTGTGTCCCTGTATTGTTAGGAATCTTAATAACTTCGTCTAAAATATAATAAATGGGTGGTTGAAAGTCCTCCAGTGGCAGCAATTGGCAAGGTCCCTAATCCCTATGCAAGGACCACAAGCTGCTGGGTCAATAGAAAGAATATTGCTGAATGAGTCAATTAGGAGAAAGTCAGATCTGCTACCAACCTGAGGTTCCCACCATGCCTAACAAATTAATACAGCTGCTTTTTGAGCTCAGTTTTGAAGGAGTACAAATATAAATGTGTAGAGTGCAATATTATGTATTATGTATGTATTTATATTGTATATATTTGCATTAACATTTTTTCCTTCCAAATTGAGCCTTGTGAACATCATGAATGATATGGGAGATATTTCCAATGTATGGCTACAATGGTCAGTTAGAACGGTATTAGGAGTAGATCCCTGCCCAACTAGGAGAGAAGCAAGTAAACCATCTTTTTTTTATTTGCTAAAAACATGGTGAACTTCTAAACATTTTAAAATATTTTTCTTATCTTAATATATATATATATATACTAATAATTAATGTATTAATAATATATTATTTATGAAAGCAACTTGCTGATTTTCTTTCTTTTGGTTCAACAATAACTTGCACTTTCGTGAATGCTAGATATAGCCTTATAGTATCATTCAAATGTTTTTACCCAGTAGACTGAATCTGGATCTCCTGCCAACAAAATAAGTTTCAACACCCTCAATGGGATCTGTTCACATAGGGACGCCTCACTGGCACATCCACTGTATATTGAGAACATCTCCTGATGAAGAAAGATTTGGTCCGACATCGCAAATCACACCATGTGGCAAAAAACAAGTAGCTCGGCACTTAAAACAGCGTACCGAGGATACAAACACCAAAGGGAGGAGACCAACGGTCCGAACTCCCTATAAGGTGCCCGAACTCCCTACTTGGAATTCGAACTCCCTACAAGGTGCCCGAACTCCCCACTTAGAGCTCGAACTCCCTACGAGGAGCCCGAGCTCCCTGCAAGGTGCCCGAACTCCCTACTTAGAGTTCAAACTCCCTACAAGGAGCCCGAACTCTCCCTTTGGCCCCAAGTCACACAAAGCAGAGACCCGAACTGGCCCGTCTTATGACAGTTCGGGACCCCCCTTTATCCGAACTCAAGACTTCGCCTCACGCACCGCTCCAGGCACTTCGCTTCCATAGCATTGAAATGAATGAACCACACCGTACCTGACGCCGAAGGAGTCCGTATCCAGGGGCGGCGCACCTAACTGACTTGGGATCTGACGCTTAACGGCCACATTTCAAACAGCCACCTACCACCGTCACCTGTCACTGCTACCCCCAGTTACAAAGACGTCTCCAACAAAAAGAGCAGTGACGGTTCTGCCCCAACAGAGGCGATGACGCCCGAACTGGGAGAAGCACGGAAATACTCATTCCCGACCTGATAGGAGTCTAGGAATGAGTGCGCGAGGTGGTTATAAAAGGCTCTCCACCCCAAAAGAGGAGGTATGCAAACTTTGTGCTATCTGGTTTATCTTGCCTTTGAAGGATTCTAACTTAAGCTTCGGAGCCTTTACACCGGGTTCTCCCCGGAGCTTCTTCATCTCCTCCGTTTCAGATTCCCCGTACTCAATTCAGAGGCAAGGTTGTTAACAGCTAGGACCGGCCGGATTGCGCATCATCATCTCCCGTGAATAATAACTTAGAAGTAGAAGAGATATTCTCAATACATGGTAGGATGTGTGTGTGAGGTCAGTATGAGGCGCCATGTGTGAAGAGCAGATCCGGCCACCTCAATCCCATGGTAAGATAAGCGAAGCCAGATCATATCAGAAAGGTGTTAGAACGTGTTTTGTTGGCAGGATGACCCCCTCTCATTAAACTAGGGTGACGGGGCTAGCTAACAATTGGCATCCCTTCTTATTATTTTCTTTTGTCTGTTCAATAAGCACAGCCTGTTATATGATCATTAAAATACGCAATTCCTATTGTACCTAAAACTATTTTATATCAACCACAAACTCCCATGTATTTGAATGAAAATATCAAGTTGATGGATTATGAGTGTGTTATATATATACATACATACTTGCTTAGAATTTTCTCCTTAACACGTAGGTGTGGGAGACAGACGTAGGTTGCGCTGCGCTGAGACCGAGTAAACTGGAAAAGCAGACTTGGCAGAAGAAAAAAAAAAATAAACAAACAAACGAGACTTGTTCGAAAGTGGTGAGACGATGACTTCTATTAGCTGATTAGCTCTATGTATTCCTTGTGTCTGTTACTGTATATTTGTCCTTTACCTTTCTGAGTTGAGATTATACGTTTCTTCTTCTTCTTCTAGGGTTCTTCCGTCACTTTTTCTCAGGAATCAAGGCTTCTTAGGAGGGGGATGCAGAAAAAATTTCTGGAGAAGATTACAGTCCAAAAATCTCAAAAAAAAATAAAGTGGGGACCCATGAAATTTTATAAAGAAAAAGAGTGGGCCTGTGGAGGATTCACGTCACAACCTACTACATGCTTACTGAGCTACCATTAGACCCATGGTTTTTAAAACCAGACCAGACCGGATGGTTGAACCAGAAAAATCAGGAACTGGTCAAGTCATCGGTTCCGTTTTACCCAAATGATCGGTTGAATCATTTAAATCATTCAATGATTTGGCCATTTTTTTTAATTTTTTATTTTTTGTCAAAACAAGCTATGCATTCAGTTCAAACCATCTGACCATTCAACCCAGAAACCGGACCCTGACCGGTTCAAATTCACAAACTCACCCAACCCTAACCCGTTTTAGGGCATCACAAAGTGTGTTGGAATTGCTTTCTAATTTTCTTTCCAATCATACAGTTGTTTTAAATTAAATAAACAGCACCATATATCAATGGAAGCGATATTCTAGATGTGTGCCATGTGTGGTGTTTTATGCTTGGAATTTTGAATTTTCTCGACGACTACTTCTAAACGTTCATTTCTTGTATCTCTGTCTGTGTCCGTCTGTGTGAAGGAGATCAGACATTCTCCTTGTCTTCTCTGAATTCAGGTCAGACGCTTTTCCTTCATTTGGGGTTCTTCCGTCACCTTTTCTCAACAGTCACGACGAGAATTATAACCTAGAGTCCTAGCTAGACACAACAAGAAGCATGGGGGAGGAATCCAGCATAAAGATCGTCATCAGCGGAATGTCTTTTACCGGTGACACGGATCTGTATGCCGTGCTTTACGTGGACGAAAACTGGTATAACCATTGGACAGTTGATCTTAGTAACTCCAACAATGTCAGAGACCGGAGATCGGAATTTGTTCTCCAAGAGCCGAACACCCAACAGAGTCGCGCCCAACTGGTGGTCGATCTACGTCGTAAAGGGACCTTCTTTCACAAACGCATTGGAAAGTTTCGCATTAAAATCAATGAGCTCTTTGAAGGATGCGGAGTAGGGAGAGAGAGAGATTTCAATGAACGGATAATGAGGACCACATGGTTTTGGGGGGAAGAAGAAGTCGGACGACTTAATTTCACGTATCGTTTTGAGAATAGCTCAACGGCCGAATTTCGTTGTTGCTGCCAAACACTGGCCGTGCTAGAAAGGGTCGTCCCGTGCTTTGTAGCGTGTTTGGTTGGTGGTGCACCGGCAGGTGGCAGCTTGATCGGCAATTGTTTCTGCCTTTGTCCTGTATACATAACTGGAGCAGACTTGGTGGCTCGCTGATCAATGGTAAGGCGACAAACAAATTGCATTTCCGTCTGAAGATCCCATCTGAATTATATTACGTTTCTTGTTTTGTTTTCTGTTCTTGTAGTTGTATTACTTCCGAATCCTGAAGATGAAAGCCTAAACTTTAATTTTGTGCAATTGATTGTTCTTTTTTCTTCTCTGAAATCTTCCTAAAAATAGCACCGCCGTATTCGTCTCTGAAAGAGTTGGATAGACTTTCGTTTCTCTAATCTCTACTTGATTTTGAGGTTGAAGATTCAAAATGAAGTGTTAAAACTAGAGCAAGTAGTAATAATGGTAATTAACCAACTGAGTACTGCCAGTAATTGACGACTTCAACTACTTTTCCCTGAGAACGGATCTGCTCCTCACACTCTGAGATGTTCCCAATGCACGGTCGATGTGTCTGTGAGGAGCAGATCCCATCACTCTCTGGACAGGGCAAACATTACTTACGCTCAGGCTCTTAGAACAATTCAACCAGTGAGTTTTGTACACGTGTTCGGTGAAAAAACAAAATATCACATCCAACCGGTGCCTTGATTAAAATATTGCCGTGTTAAAAAGATCATTGGAGAGTCGTTAAGTTGTCCTGGACCTTGATCGCAGGAAATGTTTTCTCATTTACGAGCTTAGAAAAATAAAATAATGGGGTTTTTATGGTTTACTCCACCTCATAAATCGAAATGGCCTATGGCCATGTAGGCTCTGTGAATCGATGTTGATTCCCGAATTACCTTTGCTGCATCAATTCGAACAAGTCAGCTCTGTGCTTGTTTTTATTCCAATTATACTCTTTGAGTTCGTAAACATTGATTGTTTTCAATTTCTTTATCTTCTTGTCGCTTTCACCGTCTTGCTCTGCGCTTGTTTTCAGATCCTTCATCTATCTCCCACCGTTCAACCTTCTTGCTCTTCCCCTTGGTCATACTCGAGTCCCTAACCTCTATTTGAACTTCTGTTTGAAAGGCTACTAACACCAACCGGCAACCATATTCCTTCAGGTTCGAGAGGCTACACACACCAACTGTCCCAAAGCTCTCGTCGTCGAGGTCCTCCCCACCTTCCTCTTTATCTTTGTCGGAGTTGCTTCCTGTTCGAAATGCTACTGACACCGACTAGCAACTGCCCCAAGACTCTCGTCGCCGAGTTTATCTACACCTTCCTTCCTCTAAGATCGAGTTTGTGTCACAGACACCAGTTTTAAGGATCAATGAAACTTATGTTACAAGTATGTATTTGGCTGTACATTTGACAGAAAACAAGGGTTCCGCTACATTCTCCTACAAAATAGAGGCTTCAACCCATTCTTCATCTTTCTTCTTCTCTATAAATAAATATAAAACATTCTTTCAAGAAAAAAATTAAAAAAAAAAAATATTGGATTCCATGAAGTTGATTATTCTAGGTGAAGAAGATTATGGGTACCGTTGCTTTTTAGAGGACGTTTGCGTTCCAAAATGATAGAGATTTGATTTCAAAATTTGGTTTGCTATTTCGAAACTTCGAATGAATACTGTAGCATAGTATCGGGTCAAGAAGATGAGACATGTGGATCAGATCATTTGCATATCTTACAACCCGACCTGCGTATATGTTAATTAATGTTACATACTATTAATTAATAAAATTTTATTTAGATTTATTACTGTTAACAATGATAAGTTATTAAGTTTAATTAATAGTTGTTAATGAATATTGAGTTAAATATAATTAATAGGTAAATAATGGTAAATTATATGTTAATTTACTAAAAATTAGTGGAAAAATTGCTAAAGATAACAGTTAATTAATAGAATATTTATTATAACATCCTTTTAAGTACAATTTTTTGAAATTTAATATTTATTATAACATCATAAGCATAGGATGTTGGCCCCCAATAGTATCGGATCGAGTCACCATTCGACCCCTACCACTATGGGACAATACCCTACCACGTCATGTCAGTCCCACGCCCCATCCAATAGTATCGGATCGAGTCACCATTCGACCCCTTAGGCAGCTCACATGGCCAAATTCACCAAGTTGCCCCCTAAGTGGTAGGTAGACCGAATGAGGGGTGTGTTGGCCGTTGAACCGGGATGAGACACTCCGGAATGTACTATTGTTCACTTTTAGCACAAACGAGACATATAATTGTTGACAGAGCGAAACAAATACATAAATAGTAGGATTGCAGTGGAATTCAAAATTCTGTAGTGTGGTGTAGTGTATTTTTTCAAAAAATTTACAATACCAAAAGGACATGATAATAAAAAAGTTTTTGACCAATCAAATACATAAATGTTGACGAAAATTCATAGATTTCACTTTTGATACAACAGTAACCCTACAGTCACACGAAAAACTTTGGCTATTGGGGCCAACATCCTATGCTTACGAGAAAATTTTGGAAAACGCCACACACTACCACCTTTTGACCATAAACAAAGACAAGGGCGTGAGTTGATGAACATGTTCAACCTAAAAACACTCTCATCAACAGCATAGGCTGTTGACCACCAACAGCCAAAGTTACCTAGGGCTAAAACCCAGAATCACAACCTTCACAGCGATCCCACTACGACGTCACTTCATGTGTAAAATATTTATAAAAAAGGGGGTTTGTACCATCCACTCCACTAGTCCAATTTTGCTCGGCCTCACTGAGTGCACCTCACAATATGACCTGGCCACATACCAGAAATATCTTTCATATTTGTATTTATTATTCATGGAAAGATATTCCCAGTATAAGGTGGGATGTGGCTGTGAGATCAGTGTGAATCACACTCTGTTAGGATTAGATCCCAATTCCCACTCTAGTTCAGAATTCATAATTGGACCGTAGGAATACAAATATATAGATTGCAAACCCTTGTATATATTTACGCTGTATATATTTGCATTTGGGGTCAATGTAAGGGAGAAAGATTCTCAATTCAGGGGATACTATTTATTGGGAGAACTCGAAATAAATATATTTGGAAAAAGAATTTCCCAATTCTAAGGTAGGGTGGACTGTAATTTTAAAATACTCAGAATTTTGACAACCAAACAATACATCCACCAGACTTAATTTATTTTTCTGATAAATTGTAAATGAAAGGAAGTGGAGCTACCAAGTCCCTAAACATACATATGTGAGAGAAATAAGTCAAATTATCTATTCCTCCACCTAGCTATTGACAGCCACCGGATTTCTTGCCCGCTACTCTCTACCCACACTCTACACTTCGTGAATTAATTGCAGCCATACATCGCAATCTTGAATTCTGATATGTGTGGCTATAATTCACGGCGGGATCAATATGAATAGGAGCAAAATTCTAGATGTAAGGTGAGTCACTGAATACGGCACAGCCTAAACGCAGATCACAGTCCACCTCCAAGAAAACATGCACGTCTGCAACAAGTAATAAGAGCTTCGTTTGCTGATTTACTCTCAAACCGATACGTAAAATTTAGTTGTCCGACTTTGCTTCCTCCCAAACCATTTGCTCTTCACAATCCGTTTAATGAAAGTTCCTTCTCTCCCCACTCCGCTATGTCGATAGAGCTCCCTGATTTTGAGACGAACCTCTGCGGCCCAGTTTGATCACGAGCTTGGCGCAACTCTTTTGGATGTTCGACTTTTGGACGAGAAATTCTTATCTCAGATTTGAACCATTCTTCGAGTCATTAAGATCGATTGTCGACTTGTTGTACCTGTTTTCATTCACGTAAAGCATGGCGTACAGATTCTTGTGAGAGATATTCCGCCGATTACGATCTTGTTGGATGCGTCGGGCATGCTTCTTCTTGGTTTGTCTGGGTTATAATTCTTGGTGTGAGAGAAGGCCACCGAAGAGAACCCTAAATGAAGAAGAAGCTTCTAATCTGAATTCAGAAAATTGAAAAAGGGAGCATCTAGTCGTCTCACCACTTTCCAATAAAGTTCCTTTGCCTCCAAAGTCTTATTTCCGGTTTCCTCGGTCCAACATCGTCCATTCCCACAAGATAACGAGAAAAATTTTAAATGACGGTTCAGCCCGGGTTAGAATTTGTAGGTTCAAAGTATATTTGGGGTAGGTGCTAACTTGAAATTGATGCCAATTTATGGGTGAGCATCATTTAGGGACAGGTATGGGTGTATAGAATGTGAGTCTTTGACTTGAATGTATATAGCTCCACAGTGGAAATCAGAAATCTGCATTGGGTCTGCCCATACTTCTCCATTTTTTTATATGATGCCAAAAGATCGGACATGAGAAGAGATTTGATCATTTGATCAATCAAATCTCCCCATCAATTTTGTGCAACTTTTTTCTTTTCCGAATATTATCTAAAATTATCACATTTCGCGTACTTTTCAAAACATCAAAACTTTCACTTTATGACCAAAGAATCCTTGAATATGTACAAAAAAAAAATAGGGAGACTGACAGTTCAGCCCAGGGTCAGAATTTTTAGGCCCAAAGTACAGTTGGGGTGGGTGCTGGCTACCAATTGATGCTAATTCAACATGTGTAGAGTGGGGGTTTTTGACATTTTGAATGTTTATAGCTCTCCGGTGGAAATCAGAAATCTGCATTGGGCCTGTCCGTACTTCTCCAAAAAACGTATCCTTGAATGGCCAGACGGAGCCCAAGCCCACATTAGGCCTATAAATTTTAGAATTGGGCTAATACTTCACACCCAGCTTAGGCATGGCGACTGGCATATATAATAAGGTTGACCAGCTATTTCAGGGGTAATTTTGCTATAAAAATATTTAATATGGTTGTCTGACCATTTTAGAGGTAACTTAATTATGTAAAATGCTAAAATGTTTATATGATCAACTTTTATTAAGGTCACTAACAGTCATCTAACAGAAATCTTAATGAGAGATGAGTTTTAGAAAATAAAACTCAATGACCAGGGGGTCTGTAAATGTTTGTTTTGAAAAGTCATGATAAATTTTAAATAATATACTTTTCTTTTTTCCCTTCTTTGAGGAGGAACATCCAAAATGCAGAAATTTTGAAAAGGGAACCAAAACGGAAGTTTACTGGAGGGCGATGATGAAATAATGCTAACTAGTGGATCTTCTCATAGTTGTAAACCAGCTTGGGTCAGGTCTTTGTATATGGAAGGAGATTCAGCCAACGTTATGTGGATGAACACAAAGACAGGTGAGGACATTGGAGGCTGGACCTGCTATATCTTCTGGTATAAGGTGGATTAACTCAGTTGCAGTCTTTTTGCTCTGTTTCTTTCCCAATCTTACTTACATATGCCTGCATTCAATGAGAAATATGCTAGTAGTGTAATTTAACTCCTTGACACTTGTTTTGGGAATTTTAATCAAATCAAATTGGATATCCAAACTATTTAATTTAATCGAACTAAAAAAAGGAAATACAAAGAAATAGCTCATCTGCAAAGTGCAAATCATTCAGCAGGAGAGTCCCAAAAAACTATGGTTGTATTTGGAAACGATGCAAATATATAGAGTGTAAAACAGTTCATATAAATTGTATAATTGGGTTAATTTTGAATTAACAAATTTACCTTCTTATCAAATAGTCTTTTAGCTGTAATGGATGCTGATGAAGGAAGATTTGGCCTGACCTCACAATCACTCCACGTGGCAAAATCAAATAGCTCGGGACAAACAACGCGCCCGAGACACGGGCGTCAAAGGAACCAGCAGTCCGAGCTTCCTACTAGGAGACCCGAGCTCCTTACAAAGAGCTCGAGCCTCACAAGGCAGTGACCCGAACTGGCCTACCTCATGGCAATTCGGGACACTCCCCTATCCAAACTCAAGACTTCACCTCGCCCTGCCACTCCAGCACTTCGCCTCCCAAACGCTAGGCTGACCAAACGTAACACACCTGACACCGAGGGCGTCCGTATCCCAAGGGCGGCGCACCTGACTGATTTGGGATCTGACGCTTGATAACCGTACTTCAAACGGCCTCCTGCCACCACCACCTGCCACCATTGTCACTAGTCGCAGAGACGGCTCCGACAAAGGGAGCAGTGGCAGTTCTGCCCAGCCAGAGGAGATGACATCCGGACTGTCAGGAGCTCAGAAATAATCATGCCCGATCTGACAGAGCTTGAGAGTGAGTGCGTGAGGTGGTTATAAAGGGCTCCCAACCCCACAAGAACAAGGTATGCAAACTCTGTGCTATCTGGTTTCATCTTGCTTTCGAAGGATTCTAACTTGAACTTCGGAGCCTCCACACCGGGTCTCCCCCGGAGCTTCCTCATCCTTTCCGTTTCAGGTTCCCCGCAGCTCCGTTCAGAGGCAAGGTCATTGACAGATAGGACCAGCCGGATTGCGCACCATCAATTGGCACCGTTTGTGGGAAATGCTTCTAAAAGCCTCCCTCTAAAACTCTCATAACCTCCTCTTCTTCCAAAAACCCCAACACTCATGGCTTCCTCCAGCAATGCCGAACGTGGCACAGAGACAAACACCACCGGGGAACGACTCCAAGCCCTCGTAGTATGCATCGGACAGTTCACCATCCCCCTTCCTGTGGATGGGATCCCCAGCTTGGATGCGCCTCAAACAGTGGCGCCCGTGAACCCTCCTACCGTGAACATCCCTCCTTCATTCCCTATCGAAACAACTTTTGCTGAACCGACTGTTGTCTCCCTAGCGACCCGCCCAAACCAGTTGGACGATCTGATGCAATGCATGCCGGCGATGCAGGCCCAAATGCAGCAATTCCAGCAACATCAACTCCAACAGCACCAAGTACTACACCACCTACCCTTGAACCAGTCACTACTTCCACCTAGGCACCCAGCCCCGAAGCAGGTTAAGGCCTCCCCTCAGGGTGGACGCCCTCACCGGGGAGAAACCTCCCAGCTCCAAATCCCCCCTAACAGTCAAGCCTCATCCCCAGGCCGGAGGGAAAGGAAAATCACCCCCGCCTCGCAGCTCGTAGGCAGGACAGGAACCTCGCCCGCGAGGTCAGCACCTCAACGCTCCAGGCTCGAGTTCCCGCTCACAGAGAACCGGTTCAGTGCCCTAGTAGCAGACTACCGGCATTCCGGGCCCATCGAGCTCGGCAACACAGAGGCCAGCAACGCCAGTACCAGGCCCACTCAACAAAGGCGCCAGCGAAGTCGCCGAACTGCCACCTGCGTCTTGCCCGAGCTCAGAGGTAAGGAAGAGACAAGCTCGGACGAGGTAAGAGCTGCCCCAATTCTCTCAGTTTCTTCTCCCCTCGCATCAGAACTCCTGGCAATCCCCATGCCCAGAGACTTTAAGCTCCCATCTTTGGACAAGTATGATGGGTCCTTTGACCCCAACGACCACGTCGATGCTTTCCAGTCCCAAATGCACCTCGCTAGGGCCAGTGAATCATGCATGTGCGTAGCCTTCACCACCACCTTCAGGGGGGTGGCCCGCACCTGGTACAGGAACCTAGCCCTAGGGTCAATAAGAAGCTGGACCCAGTTCGTGCAGGTCTTCATAGCACACTTTGTTACCAGCAAGCGGTGCCCCATAACGGAAAAAAGCATCTTCGGGGTAGTCCAGAGAGAAGGAGAATCCATCCGGGGCTACATCAAGCAGTTCAATGAAGCATGCTTACACATACCGCGATTAGACCCCATAGTACAGCTTGCGGCGGCCAAGAGAGGAGTAACGCACAAAGAGTTCAAATGGCACATGGTAGCTAGCCAGCCCGCGACCGTGGCCGAATTCCTCAAACTCACGGACAAGTTCATGAGAACAGAGGAAGAAATCAATCAAAGGACCGAAGCCGGGGTCAAGAAAAGGAAAAGAGAAGGTGAGCCCACCAACCCAAGTGACAGGAGAAACCCGACCTGAGAGGCGAAGCCGAGCCAGCCGTCCCGAGCTCCCTCAGCAGTTCGGACGGATTACACGCCGTTACACACGAGGCGGACTAAGATCTTGATGATGATCAAGGACGCCCCATACGTGAAGTGGCCACCTCGCCTAAAGGGGAATCCAAACGAGAGGAATAAAAATCTATATTGTAGTTTTCACAAAGATCACGGTCATAGTACCGAACAGTGTAATAATCTCCGGGACAAGATAGAGGAACTCATCCATCGCGGATACTTGAGAAATTTCGTACAGTATGATAATAATAATAAGGCAGGTCGACAAGGGGAGCACGAAAAGGATATCCCTGAATCCAGCAGCAAACCAGCCGAAGCGCTGCTACGATGGCCTCCAGAAGAAAGGCCAGTCCGACGAACCATCCATGTGATAGTGGGAGGTTCGGTGGTGGCAGAATGTACTTCGGCATCAGCCCGGACGTCAGTTCACGAGGCAACCCGAGAAGAACAGAACCCTCCAAAGAGGCTGATGACGGAAGAACCGATCTTCTTCACGGAAGACGATGCGTGAGGTGTCCACTACCCTCACGATGATGCGCTCGTCATAAAACTAAGGATCAGCGACTTCGAAGTCAAGCGCGTGCTTGTGGATTCAGGAAGTTTGGCAGACATCCTCTTCAAGTCAGCATTTGAGCAGCTACAGTTGCAGAGACGCGAGCTGAAGCCCTCAAATACTCCTCTAGTAGGCTTCAGCGGAGAGGAAGTCAGGCCCCTCGGGAAGATAACAGTACCTGTGGAAGTCAGCACATGGCCCTGTGCGGTCAGACTCAACCACAATTTCCTGGTAGTCGCGACCCCCTCCCCATACAATGCCATAATAGGACGGCCATTTACGCATATTCTGCGGGCAGTGGTCTCCACCTACTATCTGGCAATGAAGTTCCCTACTGACTTCGGTGTGGGGGTAGCGTGGGGCGACCAGCTTGAGTTCCGCAAGTGTTATGTTGCCGCCCTGAAGGGAAAGACCAAGGCGGCCGACGACCTCGAACTGGAGCAGCCTATGGAGCAGGGCGAGGAGCGAGTTTCGCCCATAGAGGAGACTGTCGCAATACCAACCTCGGCTATGGATCCGGCTCGAACAATACAGATCGGTGCGTCCATCAAGGAACCTCTACGAACTGAATTGGTGAGTTTCTTACTCCAAAATTTAGATATTTTTGCATGGTCCGCAGCCGACATGCCCGGTATTGACCCTGGCCTTATAACTCACAAACTTAACACTGACCCTATAGTCAGACCCGTTAGACAGAAGAAACGCAACTTAGCCCCAGAGCGCTGGAGGGCGGTCGACGAGGAGGTCGAAAAGCTCCTCGCAGCAGACTTCATAAGAGAAGTTCATTACCCGAGCTGGGTGGCCAACCCAGTGCTGATGAAAAAGGCAAACGGCAGGTGGCGCATGTGCGTCGACTACACCGACCTGAACCGAGCTTGCCCAAAAGACTACTTCCCCCTCCCCAAGATCGACTGGCTAGTGGACGCGACCTCGGGACATGAGCTGCTAAGCTTCTTGGACGCCTACTCATGTTATAACCAAATCAAGATGGACCAGTCCGATGAGGAAAAAACAAGCTTCATAACCGAGTTTGGCCTATACTGTTACAAGGTCATGCCCTTCGGACTGAAGAATGCTGGGGCGACCTTCCAAAGACTTGTAAATAAACTATTTCAGCCCTTAATTGGCACGAAAGTAGAGTGTTATGTAGACGACATGGTCGTCAAGACGCAATTCTCACGGGAGTTAATACAAGACTTAGATTCTGTTTTCCAAATTCTGCGTCGATTTAGCATGAAACTAAACCCCAACAAGTGTGTCTCCGGTGTCACCTCGGGTAAGTTCCTAGGGTACATTGTCAACCGACGCGGTATTGAGGCCAACTCGGACAAAGTAAAGGCTATCCTAGACATGAGACCACCTTGAAAAGTAAAAGAAGTTCAGAGGCTAAACGGCCACATAGCCGCTTCATGTCCAAATCAGCAGACCGCTGTCTACCTTTCTTTAAGGCAATCAAAGGCAAAGGGTTCGAATGGACCCAAGACTGCCAGCTGGCGTTCGACCAGCTAAAAAATTACCTCGCTACTGTACCAACCCTGGCCAGGCCCAAGGAGGGCGAAGTCTTAGAACTGTACCTCTCGGCAAGCGACGAGGCGGTCAGTTCGGTACTTATAAAAGAAGCGGGTCGGGTCTAGCGACCCGTCTATTATGTTAGTAAAATCCTGCAAGGGGCAGAGGCGAGGTACCTGCAGATAGAAAAGCTAGCGTATGCACTGGTAACTGCAGCTCGAAAACTCCGCCCGAATTTCCAGGCCCACACCATCGTGGTCTTGACCGACCAACTTCTAAGGCAAGTCTTACTTAAGCTCGAGGTTTCCGGTTGGCTAACGAAGTGGGCCATCGAGCTCAGCGAGTACGACCTCCAGTGTAAGCCACGAACTGCTATTAAGGCCCAAGCCTTAGCAGACTTTATCGCCGAGTGCACATTCAGCCTCGAAGCCCCTAGGCCAGTTGAGCCCGAGTTCCCTAGTTCGGTTGAGCTCGGAGCCCCCAAGCCAATAGAGTCTGAATCCCGTGAAGCAACAGCTAATGTGGCATCTCTCCTGGTTAGGCCAAACGCGAATTGGGATGAGGAGCCCTGGATCCTTCATGTAGATGGCTCCTCGAACCAGTAGGGCAGCGGGGCTGGAATAGTCCTGTGCGGCCCAGGTGGCGCGAAACTGGAATACGCACTACGCTTTGAGTTCACGGCATCCAACAACGAGGCAGAGTATGAGGAACTGATAGTCGGGCTGAACCTAGCGCAAAAGGTAAGAGCAAAGCACATAATCATCTGCAATGATTCTCAACTCGTGGTCAACCAGGTTACGGGCGAATACGAAGCACGCGAGCTCGCCATGATCGCATACTTGGAAAAAGTAAAGAAGGCTCTGCTCAACTTCCAGCCACACTTCATCAGACAAATCCCGAGGTCAGAGAACACTGAGGCCGGCGCCCTGTCCCGGTTAGCCAGCACGAGTCACAACACCATGAGAACCGTATTCATAGAAGACTTACCTCGGCCTAGCATTCTCGGTGGGGCAGAGGAGGTCACTCCCGTCCTTGAAGCAGAACCGAGCTGGATCGACTCACTCGCGAGCTTCTTGCTAGATGGATCCCTCCCCACAGATCGCAATGCAGCCAAGAGGGTGCAGCGCTAGGCAGCCAAATACGTCATAATAGACGAACGATTGTACCGGCGATCTTACACGCTCCCCTACCTGCGTTGCTTGTGACCTGCCAAAGCCGAACTCGTACTACGCGACACCCATGAAGGTCTGTGCGGCAGACACCTGGGGGGCAGAGCCCTCGCCCAAAAGGCACTCCGACAAGGATACTACTGGCCATCAATGAAGGCAGAGGCAATCGAGCTCGTCAGGAAATGCGACAAGTGTCAGAAGCACGCCAATATACACCATCAGCCTGCTACCGACCTTAAGTACCTCACCAGTCCATGGCCCTTTGCGCAATGGGGCATCGACCTCCTAGGGCCTTTTCCACCAGCAACAGGAGGGAGAAAGTTCCTAGTGGTGGCAGTTGATTACTTCACAAAGTGGATAGAGGCTGAACCTCTGACAACGGTCACAGCCCGAAACATACAGAACTTCTTTTAGAGGAACATAGTATGTCGCTTCGGGCTACCTCGGGTACTGATCTCCAACAACGGCAAACAGTTCGAGGATATCAAGTTCCAAGAATGGTAACAAGATATGGGAATTCGTTAGAACTTCACATCGGTCGCACACCCACAAGCAAACGGTCAAACAGAAGTAATGAACAGAGCCATACTCCGTGGATTGAAAGCACGACTGGACCGAGCTAAAGGGTTGTGGGTGGACGAGCTACCAAGTGTTCTATGGGCTCACCGAACTATGGAAAAAGCTGCCACGAGAGAGACCCCCTTTAACCTCACCTACGACACCGAAGCGGTAATCCCAGTAGAAATCGAAATACCTACACTACGACTAGAAGCATATGACGATCAGACAAACGGAGACGAATTATGCACCAACCTCGACCTACTGGATGAGGTAAGAGACCTCGCGCACATCCAGACAGTGGCCTACCAGCAAAAAGTAGCTCGGTACTACAACGCCAGAGTAAAGAAGCGGAGCTTCCGCGTTGGCGACCTGGTTCTCTGTAAAATCATGGTACCCGAACCCGGCGTGGGCAAACTTGGAACAAATTGGGAAGGGCCCTACAAAGTAAAGGGAGCGCTCAGAGGGGCATACGAGCTCAAAACCTTGGAGGGTAAGCGAGTACCCCGAACATGGAACATCGTCAACTTAAGGCGGCACTACCTATAGACCACCAAGCAAGATGGATAAAATCGCCACCAAAGTCCAAGGCCCAGGATACCGAGCTAACGAAGGAAACAAGGCAAAGGCGAAGCAGAGACGAGTTAGTAGGGACATCGGCATCTCAGTATTAACACCAAAACAGACCACGCAAGTACGGTAACCCAGGCAGGGAAGACTGGACGAATGGTCAGTTCGGAAAAAACGTTCAGTTCGGAGAAAGAACAACCAACACTTAACCAAAAGAAAAGTCATTTCATTTCAAATGATGGAGTGTACATTCAAAAAAAAAAAAAAGGAATTTTTACAGGCCTGGGGCTACTTCTTCATTGTCGAAAGGCACTTCAACGATACCCGAAGGCCCTGCCTCGCCCTCAGAATCTGGTTCACCATCCGCAGCATTGGCCATCTCCTGAGTGATGCGCGAAGTGGATATAGCACTGATATCGAGCTCGGGGTACGTATTCTGGATCATCCACCGGCTTAGTTTAAACCCCTCCTGTACGAATCTACCATCAGATCATCAAAGCCCGGCGAAGCAATGTACTCATCGACAGCCTTCTTCTTGGCATCTTCGATACCTTGAGAAAAGATCTGCGTCTCTCCCTAATGTCCTCCTTAAGGTACTCAACCTGATGCTGCAGATCCAGCCTCAAGTCTGCCATGTGCTTCACCACCACTCCCATGGCCTCGGCATCTCTCTGAGACCTCACCTACCTGATCCGCGCAAAACGAGCAGCCTCCTCGGCAGCACGAGCAGCCGCTTCAGCAACTCGCGAAGTCGTCTCAGCAGCGCGAAGAGCCTCTTCGGAAACTCGCGCCTGCCTCGAGCTCCTCTCCACCTGGGCTGCCAAGGTGTGAATAGAAGAGTTCACCTACCAAAAAGAACTGAGTGATTAAAAGAACCAACAAAACGAAAGCCAAAGAGCTCTAAAAATGGGAAATCACTTACCACCATGGCATGGGTAACATCACGACAGGCCACTTGATGCAGAGGGAGATCGGTCCACGCCGCGACCTCCTCGGGGAAAATGGCCTCCTTACTCTTTTGAAGAGCATGAATCAACAACAGCACACTCCTGAAATCCCTCGGGGCCCCCGAGCCTGAGGGCCCAGCTCGCGTATGAGCAGACCCAGAGTAAGCAGGAGCACCAGAGTAGGTGGGAGCCCCTATGTAAGTAGTCTCAGCATAAGGGGCCCCCGCCGGCTTCTGCATAGGAGGAACCATCTCGGGCTCCCTAGGCAGATCTTCCGACGGATAATCTGACACCTCGGGCTCCGCATCCCGGGGAAGCTCGACGCGAATTCGCTTAGCAACCCGTTTCCTCCTCTTCATGCCTTGGAACAAGTGCCCGCCATGGGTCCCTCGAGAGTCCATCACACCTGCGAAAAGAAGTTCGGCATCAGTAAAAAGCAAGAGAGAGCAAGACAGGATCTCTAAGTGAAGAACCTACCTGAACTCAGGGCGGCCGCAATAAGCTTGGCCTCCGTCAGATACTGTTGACACTTTAGCCCAAGCCGCGCCCATTGCCGGAGGCCCTTCACCGTCTCTTTGTCAAGCGTGACACCGGAGTCGGGAGCGGCCATCCCCCACTCGGTCTGAAACGGCCACCCCAGCACACTTCGCACCCCGAAATAGTCCCACTTCCATGCTAGGACCTTGTTGGGGAGTTCATGTAAAAGCTTAAAACCCGGACGAGGAGACAGGTGGTATGCTCACCTACGCCCGGGGAGGGGACCCGTTTGCTTCTTAAGCATTAAGATGGAAGAACAAACCTCAAAGTCTAAAGGAAAGCTCTCTTCGCAAAATAAGGAGATTGTCCCCACCAAATTTCGGATAGAGTTTGGGTGGAGCTGGCCGACCGTCACGCCGAAGTGGTTCAGAACTTCGACAAGGAGGGGATGGAAAGGCAATCGCAGCCCCGCAGCAAGCTGCTCCCGGAATATCACGATCTCATCAGGACCGTGTTCCCAAGGAAAGTTACCCGAAGGTATGAAGTAGGCATACTCCCCGGGCAAGTTATAGTAGGTAATAAGGGATTGGAGCCCCTCAGGCGTCATGGTCGAAGGGCCAAACTTGTCTAGCATCCAACCCCGACGAGAGGTGGACGCCAAACTACCCGAGGCGCCTCGGCCTATGGGTTCAACCTCTTCCTCAAGCTCTACCTCGGGCTCGCTAGAACTATCAGGGGATGCAACTCGGTTCGTAGAACCCGCATCGGACCCGCTTGAAAGACTGTCTGAGCTATCGAAGCTAGACATCGGGGAGTAAGATGGATTCCAGGAAGATACTCACCCGGAAAGAGGTTGGAATAGACCACAGGAGCTCGAACGAGCAAAAAGAACCTTGGACGCGAACTGAAAAAAGCCCAGACGCGAACTAAAACTCGGACGCGAGCTCGAGAGATACAGAAGTGACAGCGACTGGGGTGCCCCCCCCCCCCCCCCCGCTATTTATATCCACAGTGATTGAAAAGCAACGGCTCAGATCAAAGCCAAATCCGACGGCCCACAGTCGCACCGACCGCACGTCCCCTAAAAACCAAGACATGATTGGCGCACGTCTTTCTGAAACTGACAGAGCGCCGACGCATGACTTTCTAAAACTGACAGCACCGGCGCACATCTTCTCGAAACTGTCGGGATGCCAGCGCACGTCTCCTCACAATAAAAGCGGCAGCGACACGACTCTCAAATTCGAAAAAACGCCTGCTGTCACGTCTCCCAAACGGCGCGCTTTTTGAAAATTCAGAATGAAGCACGTGCCATCACGTCTATCAGCGTTTAGGTCGGCACGTTTCCTGCCTTTTTTGACGCTCAAAACCCTGACAACGCACCTCGCGCCATCAGTCAACCAAAATTCAAAGTACGGGGCAAATCCACCTGCCACCTTGCCAACTCCCCGCGCCAAGGCAGGACCCATAGCGCAGGGAGTGGGGAGCAATTGATGAAGGAAGATTTGGCCCAACCTCACAATCACTCCACGTGGCAAAATCAAATAGCTCGGGACAAACAACGCGCCCAAGACACGGGCGTCAAAGGAACCAGCAGTCCGAGCTCCCTACTAGGAGACCCGAGCTCCTTACAAAGAGCTCGAGCCTCACAAGGCAGTGACCCGAACTGGCCCACCTCATGGCAGTTCGGGACACTCCCCTATCCGAACTCAAGACTTCACCTCGCCCCGCCACTCCAGCACTTCGCCTCCCAAACGCCAGGCTCACCAAACGTAACACACCTGACATCGAGGGCGTCCATATCCCAAGGGCGGCGCACCTGACTGATTTGGGATCTGACGCTTGACAGTCGTACTTCAAATGGCCTCCTGCCACCACCACCTGCCACAATTGTCACCAGTCACAAAGACGGCTCCGACAAAGGGAGCAGTGGCAGTTCTGCCCAGCCAGAGGGGATGACATCCGGACTAGCAGGAGCTCAGAAATAATCATGCCCGACCTGACAGAGCTTGGGAGTGAGTGCGCGAGGTGGTTATAAAGGGCTCCCAACCCCCCAAGAATAAGGTATGCAAACTCTGCGCTATCTGGTTTCATCTTGCCTTCGAAGGATTCTAACTTGAGATTCAGAGCCTCCACACCGGGTCTCCCCCGGAGCTTCTTCATCCTTTCCGTTTCAGGTTCCCCGCAGCTCTATTCATAGGCAAGGTCATTGACAGATAGGACCAGCCGGATTGCGCACCATCAGATGCAAATACGAATTCCAATAAAGAATATGCTTTTTTTTATCAAAAGCCTACTTGAATGCAAATTTACTTATTTTTTATTGATGTACTTTTACATCTTATTATCAATGTAAATATGCATTGATCTGTCATTTGTCAATGCAAAAATATAATATTACCAAACACATGCAAAAGTGAACCGGAGTGTAAATTTACCCTAAATCGAAATTTACACTCCATTTGCATCATTTCCAGATGCATCCTACACAAACACAGTCCATATATGACATGAGGACCACCACCTTAGTTGCACCTTGGTCACAAGACTCACAATTCACTCGTTACTAAACCATCACCTAGAAACTCCCGAAGAAGAGTAGTTTGATCAAGTTCGGCTTCTATCAGGGCAGGTTGGTGTTCGCACCCTTCGAGCAGCCCCTTGCAATCTTGCATTGGGAATATCTCCCATGAAATAAATCACATAATTATGGAGATATTCCCAATGCAAGGCTGTAAATGCTATTGGAACGGGCTTAGCCCTGACTGAAGCCGGACTCAGCTTGATTCTTCACACTTGCACACACAAATAGCATTACGAACAAAGTGCTTGCAAAAACAGAAAAAAACTTTGGGTAAGTTGCAGATGGGCTTTAAGAAATTCTAAATCTGTCATAATCAAATCAAATTTGGATATCCAATATATATTTTATCAAATTGCTGAGGTTTGAACATAATTTGAATAACCTATATACTAGCAGAGGGGCCCCTGCGTTGCAGGGGCTTGTGAAAGATAAAGTATTTTCTTGCTAAATTTTCAGGTAATTTGACATATAACTTAGGTGAAGTCTTCCTTTATTTTATATTTTCTTTGATTTTTGTAAAATGGAAAATTTAGTTTTCACTTATTAATAAATTGAAGTTACTGGGTGCTAACTCTTCTATAATCATAGACTAATTTTCAAGTTATTTTGTCAATTTTTGTGAAATAAAATAACACAAAATCACATTAATATTTGATATAAGATAAAATTCTTGTTATCAAGCCTCTAAACTAAACCCATAATCCCATAAATACACAAGGAATTTTATGGTTTCTTTCTTCATTAATATCCTGAATTTGTTCATCGATGTGAAAATTTTGGATTTTTCTTTTCTCTTGTGAAAATTAGTGAGGTAACTTAAGGGCTTTTATAGCTTGATTTCTCAAATCACTATGTGAGATTTTGGTAACGAAGTCCAGTGTTTCAAGGAAGTGGTTTAGCACAATCCTCTGTTTTGCTTTTCTTGACTTATCAAACGGGTTGTAAAAGAAATAGGGTTATGTGTTATAAGAATTCTTTCTCGTGCTTCCCTAATCTACAAAAACAAAAGGTTTTTCTAGGTTTGCTTATATAGATGGCTTCGGCAGGATCTTCATATTGGTGCTACAGGTGCAATCGATTTGTTAGGGTTTCGGCTTGAGAAACTATTGTTTGCCCTGATTGCAATGAGAGATTTTATTGGGGAAGGTGTTGGCGTTCAGAGTACGAATCTAGGGTTCCACCGCAGCCGAAGGAACACTAGGGATCGCTTACCTTTTAACCCCGTTATTGTCCTCCGAGGCCTTCATGGCAGTGCAGAAGGCAGTGGTGGAAAGAGGGGAAACTTTGAGCTTTACTATGATGATGGCTCTATATCAGGACTCCATCTACTGCTCGTAAGCATGTCGCATTTCTTGATGGGCTTAGGCTTTGACCGTCTTCTCGAACAGCTGGCTCAGATTGAGATCAACAGGGTAGGGCATTGTGAACATCCCTTGGCGTCAAAGGCTGTCATCGAGTCTATGCTGACCCATTGAGATTGTCGACAACCATGCCGTCACTGTGTTGTCTACAAGCAGTCCTTTGAGCTTGCACAAGTGACAACAAGAACCACCCGCTATTGGTGCAAGCGAGCAAAATTGAAGCGAAGCCCATGGCAAGAGGACCGAAGACCAAAGAGTAAGCCCCCAAAGCTCTTCTAAACCAAACGCAAACTACAAAGAGAATAGAACAAATAGAAACCCTAACCCTTTGCAAGACCAAGAAACAACGAGAATGAGAGGGGGAGGAGAGAGAGGGAGAGCGGTAGAGACAAAGAGGAGAGAGAGAGAGAGTGCAGAAAATTTTTTGCATCCTCATGCAGAGCGTGCAAACTATCTCTGAGAAGCTGAATCTCCTCACATTGGAAGGGGGAGTCACGCGCAAAATAACAGATTACCCTCACATGCTCACTTTATAATCCGCTCATGAAGATACCATTCTCTCAACGCTGAATGCATCCACGTATCCCCATTTCCTATTAATATATAGATATAAGATACCCACGGATCTGACGCCCCTTGCCCCTTGGTATGTTTAGATCTTGGGTGCTACGTAGTGGGCTGAGGCCCATTGATTCATCATAGTTAATTCTTGCACTGGGCGTATTCTGAATCCCGTTCAATGGTTCCTCTAACCTCAATCCGGGAAAGATTGAAGGCACTATGCCCAAAAAGGGATAAAGATGAGAGGACAGTTGCCTACAATTTGAAGCTGCTCTTTCATGTGGGAAAACGTGTATCAGAGTATCCTATAGGTACTTGCTTGCCTCACAAGGAGGTTGAGCTTGCTGTAGAAAAAAGCTAAGGGAGTGGATGGTTTGACTGCAAGTATTTCCCCTTCAGATCATCTGGTGACTATGGGAGTCATTGGAGAATTCAGCTCCTCTAAAAACTATTGACTCCTCGTCTCAAACTTTTAGTGTAGACCAAAGGATGGATCAAGATGTGCAGATGAGCATTATTGTGCTTGGTAGTCCTTGGTGTGGAAGTGTGGGCTCGTAAGACCTTTCTAGAACTGGAAAAACAATTCCCTTTGTATGGTTTGACAAAAGAGAAGGGTGAGCCTCAACTTCTGGTGATGATGACCTTGCCTCCCAATTTGCCTTAACCCAAGCCCAGACATAGGCCATAGACCACTCCACCCTGGCCCAGCCGATACATAGGCCACTACTCAATCTGCCTAGGCCAGGCCCAAACATAGGCCATACAATTTACATAAATTTGCCATGTTAATGACATTCAATATATCATTTTGATTCTTTTTATAATCAAATTGGATATTGGGTTTGGGTTTTCCCGGGTCCCCATTAATTTTTAGGTATTCAAAAATAAAGATATTAGATTCAAACCCTTTACAATCTCACCTTTTGGCATGAAAGACCAACACCTAGAACATCTCCGGGGAGACACACGACAATTAGCAAGATGTTCCTGGTGTGTGTGGTGCAAATAGATCCGAACTTCCTATGATTTGGATGTTTTCAATTATTTTATTATTATTTTTGGTTTGGGTTTGTAGTTTGTACATACTTCGTATTCTCAACAAGTCAACCCGTGTGGGTCTCCAAACACGCTATTTGGTTAACCCAGCCTCACTCACTCGAAAATCATGTCTTCCCTTTCTTTATATTTTTCAATAAATAATTTTCCTTTCCAAAATCCAACCGGTAGGACCGTAGGACTGTTTATGTTGGTTCTAGTGAAATTCAATAAATACCATCTGATTGGTTACTACTTCACACCGATTGATTGGATACAAAATTTTCTCATATTAGTCAAACCCATTATCAACATATAAACAACAGTTACTATTTATTCTCATATATGGTAATATTATCAGAAATGAAGTTTCAGGTTCAATTCTGGACTTATTTTGTACAATTGATTAATAATTGGTTCGTGATAACCAGACCCGATTGATTGACATCTCTATCACTCAATACGGGTTGATAACCCGCAACCTTACCCATCCTAACCAGACATAGGGAATATCAGAATATGTATCAAATTCAATTCACCCTAGTTTGTAATTGAGTCAATGGAGTAAATATTCTAAATGTGGGTGTGGGAGAAGCGAACTGGTAATGAGACTGCAGCGAAAAGTACGAAGGAACTCTGTTGGAAAGTGATGAGACGACCGGCCACTACCAGTTCTACTTCTGTGCGGAGGAAGTGGTGTTTGGGTCGTAGACGAGTTAATTCTATATATACTTCCCTTCTGCTTCCTCCACTTCTTCCCCCTCCCCCAAATGTCTCTGTGTTCTGTCTGAAGGAATCGAGGAAACAGGTATTCTTCTTAGCTTCTAAATTCAGAATTTCAGATTAGACGCTTCTTCTTCAATATTCAGGGTTCTTTACTACTGCCGCCTTCTCTCACGACCAGAAGTAAACCCAGACACAAACAAGAAGCATGGCGGACACATCCAGCTGGAAGATCGAGATGAGTGGAATATCTTTCACTAATGTCTCCAGCACAAATCTGTATGCCGTGCTTTACGTGGATGAAAACAGGTATAACAAGTCGACAATTGATCTTAATTTCTTAAATGGTTCAAATCTGAGATTGGAATTTGTTGTTCAAGAGTCGAACATCCAGCAGAGTCAAGCCCAACTCGTGATCAAACTGCGTCGCAAAGGGACCTTCATAACCAAACGCATTGGAAAGATTCGCATTGAAATCAGGGAGCTCTACCAACTTAGAAAAGTCGGGAAAGATAGCACCACTGTGAGTAAACAGATAGTGAAGAGGAAATGTTTTGGGAGGAAGCAACAAGTCGGAACTGCACATATCACGTATCGTTTTGAAAACCCCTCCACCGATTCTCCTACTTGTTGCACTTGCACAAAATGCCAGCCACTTCCACTTCAGGTGGCCAAACTACTCCTAGGGACCATCTCTTCGCTTGTAACGTGTTTTGTTTGTGGTGTACCGTCAGGTGGCTCCGCCTCCGCGGCGGTCGGCTGTTGCATCTGCAATTAGGCTGTGGTGTACATGTAACAGACTCGACTCATTGGCTCATTGATTTATGACAAGACGACGAAGAAATTGCATTCGTTCTGTCTGAGGATCCCATCTGAACTATATTATCTTTTCTTGTTGTCTTTGTTTTCTCTTTTTTTCATTGAGTTTTCTTGTAACTCTTGAATTTCTTCTTCGTTGAAATCTTCTTAAAGAGAGCACCACTGTATTCGTCTCCAAAAGAGTTGGGTAGACTTTCTTTTCCTTACTGGAACTTGAGGAAGATCCAAAATGAAGTATTGAGTTTCCTCGATTACCTGCATGCCAAGTTCTTCACTAGCTATACTCCTTCCTGCAACTAAAACAGTTCCTTGAAATATAATTTTGATCAGAAGATTATGAAAAAGTAATTCAGGGGAGCGCTGATGAGGAGTCTTCAAACCAGAGAAGTAATGGTAACAACTAACTAGTACAAGTCGTAGATTTCTTCAACTATGAGAGCTGAGTGCGCTGAGTGCACCTACAACGCAGTAACACTACTGAACTGCTTGTGGCTCTTTGGAAGGTAGGGATTGATCTTGCTATAGTTGTCACTCTATATTTTAAGATCTAGATCACCCATTTATTATTTATGATTTTTAGAATTTACACTTTATTATCTCAGATTTCTGAAACCCTTCGGCAGCAAACCTGCAGGCAGACGGAGGATAACTATCTAGCTGGCGTTCTTCTATAGACCGCCACCCATACTAAAAACTTTCGCACTCCCACCTTCTTCTACTTCCCCGTTCAACGAGTTTCTCAAAGACCGTTGAATTGATAAACATAAAAATGGGGTAAATCTCTTAAACTATTCCTACTATTTATCAAATTTTCAAAATAAAATCCAACTGATGAACAAATAAACCCAAAATCATATCGGTGGCGGGGCAACATTTCCCGGCCAAAAGTGGACTCCCTCCTCATCTTGCATCAGGAATTGCTCCAACTGCTCCATCCCCAACCACCAATTCTGTACTCAGATTACAGAAAGTGAACAAATCCCTCGTCTCTCTCTCCTCCTTCGCTGGCCAGGCAGACTCCTCGAAGTATTCAGCAATTAGTAATTTCAATGTCCTAATGAACTCCGCCATAAGCTTTCAAGGGGTGAAAGACTTAAAGTATTCAGCAATTAATCAAAATACAACAAATATGTATTGAAAGATAAAAGAAGATACCGATAGCAAACTCAGCTTATCAAAATAAATAAAAATCGTCCGATACAATCCAGAGAAAACAGTCGAACCTTAGCTTTGGAGATAATCTTCATAGCCACAACCTGACCCTTGAGCTCTCCCTTTTTGCCCTTAGACGAGCATGTATGCCCGAAATGGCCACGGCAACCTCCATCCCCAATTCGTACTTGGCACCAAAATTCTTCCCATAACCGAAGCTCTTATCTAGTGGCCGCCCAACATCCGCGCCGTCCTCGGGAATCGGCCCTTCCTTGGGCTTTGGCGGGCCCGAACACTTCGGAAGAGATGCCTTGATATGCTTCGCAGGCAAAGGAGGAGGGAAAGGCCTGCGAAAGAATCTTCGAGGAATCTGCCTGGCCGGTGACGGAGATACCCCAAGGCCAAGGATCTGGTCAATTGAATCTGTTTCATCAAAAAGAAGAATGAACTAATGAAATGCATGCATGGAAGTCTGAAGATTCCAATTTTCTCGAGGTGTTGAAAATCCAGACTGGCGTTCAGATCTATTGACCAGTGTTGTGTGAGGTGGGTTTCATCTTCCCCCTCATCATTTGGTGTTTGCAAAAGTCGAATACCAATGCTAGGCACCTTGGTGTCTGTTAATGCTCCTTTGACTTTCTTCACTTCCTTTTCACCAAACTTTTGCCCCGTTCGGAAATTGTAGTGGCCGCTGTCGCCTGCGACGATGATACTAAAATCATTATCACCGCTGCAACTTTGAATAGCAGCGGTAAACAATAAGGGTATTTTAGGAATTTTAAAATTATTACTACTTATATGATGTCATATGTAAATCGTAGTGTGATGAAAAATTAACCATAAGAGAGGTTTTAGACAATTGTCAGGAAACTTAGGAATATTTTAAGACAATAGCTAAATAGTAAGGTGGAGTTAGTCAATTTTGCAAATAATAAAGGTAATTTAAAAGATTTACCGAAAAAAATAATAACTAGAAAAGCAAAACGAAGGCAAACCATGAGATCAGCTCAAAATGAAGGCAAAAAATAATTAGAAAAATTGTGACCATTCGCTTGGCATAAACCTCACCATCTTAGAATCATAGAATTCAACTATTCATACCATTTTATAAACCATGAGATCAGCTAAAAGAAATAATCCATCACATATCCCTCGTACAAAGGCTTAAGGAGGATCTCTATTAATTGCACCAACATATACCTTAAATAAACTTTTAATGATTAATTTTAGTAAAACTGATTTATGATGCCTTTGGAATAAGTTGTTGTTACTAGGATCATTAATGTTAGTGCTATTTTCTTATGTAACATGCAGATCTAATACAAGATTTATCATTTATATTAGAAGGAATAATGAATTTTGTATACAATCATATATAACCTCACCATATTAGAACCCAAAGCATTCAACTATTCTCACCTCCCTCCAAACCATGAGATCAACTAAAAGAGACAATGCATCACATATCCCTCACGGGTTTAAGAGGGATCTCTGTTGCACCAACATATACCTTAGACAATTTTTTAATGACTAATTTTAGTAAACCTAATTTTTGATGCCTTTGCATTAGTATATTTGATTTCTAATGTCTTTGGACTAAGTTGCTTTTAATAGGATTAGTAATGTTAGTGCTATTTTCTTATATTTTAAATCCAATACAAGATCATTTATATTAGAATTAATGGAATAATGAATAATCTCGTATGTCATATCTAATGGGTAGTTTATATCAGCCATTGGGTCTTTTATATAACATGCTAGACCACATTAGGTCTTCTATTTAGTTCCGTATGGGAGGTATGAAGTTAAGATACTTTAATAGCTATTTAGTTCCCTACTTCTACTTAGTTCCTTGGTATGTGGACATTGTAAAGCTTTAACTTAATTTGGTGAAGTTCCCTAGTATTAGTACATAAATCACAATTAGTTTTAATGTTAATGGTGTTTTATTACTTTTTATCTAACATGCAAATCAAATATAAGATGATTTATATTACAATGAAATAAAAGATAAAAGGAGGGTAACATGCAGAAGTAGTACAATAAGACAAGTATATACAATAGAGAAATGGTACTATTATAAATACAATTTAGTAAATGAGCATTGAACAATAGTACACAAAGGGCAATAATTGACACAAGTAATGAAAGATCAAGGAAGGTAAGATGTAGAAGTAGTATAAAAGAGCAATGACCATATTACAAATACAACTCAATAAATGAGAATTCACACCATTAGGCTCAATCTGGTAGGAGTACAAATATAAATATGTAATTGCAAATACATACAAAATAATATAAAATACAAGGTTTTGCAGTCCACAGATTTGTATTTGTACTCCTTCCAAACTGAGCCTTATAAACAAAAGTTAAAAGAAAAATGAAAGTAGAAATAAATAGAAAGGTACAAAGGTAGGGAAGTAAATACCACCTAAACACGATGATACCAAGAACCCAAACAACAAGAAGGGAACGGGAGTCAGATAGTAAGAGACGAGTGAAAGACAAAAGGATTCTTATACTAGATTGCAAGTCTAAAGCAAGAAGTAGATATATAGAAAATCATAAACAAAGAAAGATCCCTAGTATCTATGGACGAATTATTGCAACAGTAAACCAGTCAATCAAATGATGACTTGTGACTTGGTGAAATAGAAAGCAGTCACACTAAACAATTAGGAAAAAAACTCAGTGGCAGAAAATATAGTTTAAGTATAAAAAGAGAAGAATAAAAACAAGAATAATTGGAGAAGAACATTTAGGATTCAGTAAGTTTCAATTGATCCTAAGTATCTGTTTATAGAGATAGTAGTAGAAGTTGATTACAATTATGAGAGTACAAGATAAAGGAATAAGAGTAATTATCAGGATAAGATAGGACTCTAGATAGAGTGATTATCCTAGAGACTTATCCTGATATGATGAGAATTACAATGAGATAATCTAGGACCTATCCTAATCCTGATCTACTACTGTTAACATGCCCCCTCAAGTTGAACGGGGCAACGTGAAGCTTGGACCGAAGTAGATCAAAACAACCGGAGGCCAAGGGTTTCATGAAGATGTTAGCAATCTGATTAGAAGTAGAAATGTATCGAATGGCAAGTTGCTTCTTTGCTACTAGATCCCTCAAAAAGTGATAGTCAACTTCCACATGTTTAGTACGAGCATGAAAGATCGGGTTGGCAACCAGGTAAGTAGCTCCAATGTTGTCACACCAAGCGGCAGGAACTGCTATAGAGTACCCTAAATCAGTAAGAAGAGAATGGATCCACAGAACTTCAGTAATTGAATTGGCTAGAGCACGGAACTCTGATTCAGTGCTAGAACAAGTAATAGTGGCTTCCTTCTTGAAACTCCATGAAATAAGATTATTGCCGAGGTAGACTGAGTATCCATCGGTAGAGCGTTGGTCATCAGGGCAGTTCGCCCAATCGGCATCAAAGTAGCTAGTAAGGACAATATCAGAAGATGACCAAAGTTGGATACCATACTCAATCGAACCTTTCAAATACCTAAGTATCCGTTTCACTGCACTCCAGTGTTCATCAGTTTGACAATGTAAGAACTGGCATACCTTGTTTATAGCAAAAGAAATATCCGGTCTTGTCAATGTGACGTATTGCAAAGCTCCAACGACACTGCGATATTCTGTAGGATCTGATAGGGTTGTGCCAAAAGACTTGGATAACTTTATTGATGTTGACATAGGAGTGGAGATAGGTTTAACGCCATCAAGATATGTTCATTGAAGCAATTCAGCAATATACTTTTGTTGAGACAAATGCAATCCAAAAGAGTTGTATTGAGCTTCAATGCCAAGAAAATAGTGCAACATACCCAAATCTTTTAGTGGAAAGATCTTGGAGAGAGCACACAAGAAATCATTAATTTGTAGAGGTGGAGTTCCCAGTAAGAATAGTATCATCCACATAAATGAGAATAAATAATTTAGTACCATCATGATAAAGAATAAATAAAGAAGGATCAGCAGTGGAGTTCTAAAAACCCATATGCAGAAGAGTGTGGCTTAATCGTCAATACCATGCCTTTGGGGCTTGTTTGAGACCATATAAAGCTTTGCGAAGCTTGCATACATGAGTTGGGTGAGAAGGATCTTCAAACCCTTTAGTCTATTGAACATAGATGTCTTCATCCAAAAGTCCATGTAGGAAGGCATTACTGACATCCAGTTGACACACTGGCCATTTGTGAGATACAACAAGAGCTAGTATGGTGCGAATAGTCACAGGTATAACGAATGGACTAAATGTGTCAAAATAGTCAAGACTTGGGACTTGTTTGAATCCTTGTGCTACAAGATGAGCCTTGTAGCAGTTCAAAGTGCCATATGAACTTTGCTTCATTTTAAACACCCATTTGGTGCCTATAACATTCATGCCTAAAGTGTATGGAATCAGTTTCCACGTTCCATTACTAATCAGAGCATTGTATTCTTTTTGCACGGCATCACGCCAATGTGGTGATCGCATGGCTTCAGTATGAGATTGAGGTTCTCTCTCTTGAGAGGTAAGAAGAGAAATAATGGAGTTGGGAAGAGGATATCTCGATACCTAATTAGAATGTAGCGGTAATGTACCATCCATAGAGCGTGTTACCATAGTATGTGTGCAAGTTGAAGTGAGAACAACAGGCGCAATATCTAGAATCTCCTAAATATTACGATAGAGAACTGGAGGAGAAGCAGATGTTGCAAATTGTTAAACTATGGGCGAAGCAGAAGTAACGGGTTCAGGACTTAGAAGATCGACTTCTGTTGAAGGAGGAGAAACCTCTATAGAAGGGAGGCATTCATGAGGGAGCTAAAATAATCGTCCCATTGGAGGGAACCTTCAGAGCTGATGGCGATGGTGAGAAACTTGGAAACAAAGATTCATCAAAAACAACATGCCTTACAATAAATATTTTACTAGAAGCAAGATGAAGGCAACGGTACCCTTTGTGAGCATGATTGTACCCAAGGAAGATGCACTAATGTGATCAAAACATAAATTTGTGATTGTTATATGGCCAGAGAAAGGGGTAGCAAGTACACCTGAAACATCTGAGCATAGAATAATCTGGTGGTCGCTGAAACAATACCTTATAAGGAGATCGACCACAAAGAGATACTGAGGTAAGCCTATTAATCAAATAAACTACATCTTTCTAGAAGGAGAATGAGAGCTTTGAAGAGGTCAATAGAGAGAGGGTCGATTCAATGATGAGCCGATGTTCCTGTTCAACCATTCCATTTTGTTCATGAGTGTGAGGACAAGTGAGATGATGGGTGATACCCGTCCAAGTACTTAGATAATTTGTGATATTCTCCACCCCAATCGAATTGAAAGGATTGAATCTTCACATTAAACAATACTTCCACATGTCTCTTAAATTTTAGAAAAAATGTCAAAAAATTCTAACTTTCAACTCATGGGATAAATCCAATAAAATTTTGAGTAATCATCAAAAAATAAAACATAATAATAATGACCATTATTTGACTTAACTGGGGTTGGTCCCTATATATCTGAAAAAAAAAAGAAGACTTTAATGGTAACCTATGATTTTTACCCATCTGACATAACTCACAAACTGAACTAAAAGACTTGTCTGAATTGTAAGGAAGACCAAATTGAGAGATAACCTGTCGTATGACTTGAAGAGATGCATGACCAAGCTGAATTGATGTTCGTTCTCCAATCAAAGCTTGCAGGCTAGATGATGGAATGGTAGCACCTAATGGAAAGCAATATAGACCATCTCTATTGACCCCTCAAAAAAGAATTATCCCTGTATAATCCTTCACAAAACAACAATCACGATGGAATTCAAAAAACACAATCATTATCTCTAGTGAAACTACTAACAGATAATAGATTTTTAAAGATAACAAGAACATGAAAAATATCATTTAATCTGAAAGCAAACTGGTTGAATTGAAGAAAAGAAGTCCCAGTATGAAGAATGTGCAAACCTTGCTCATTACCAACTTTAGCTTGATCATAACCCATGTATTTTGTTTGATTCTATAAATTGTCAATTTCGAGAGTCATATGATGAGTACCACTCGAATCTGGATACCAAGTTTGGTCAAACATCGAATTCCCATTGGATTGATAGTGAGGAGTTCGCAACCCTCCATAGAATGTTGAAGGATCATTAACTGAATTACCATTCTGAAAACCAAAGACATACCTGGCTTTGCGACATTGTAGTGCACTGTGACCAATTTTGTTGCAGATTTGACATACGATACTGGAATTTTTATTACCGTGACCTCCATTGGAAACTGAGGAAAGAACTGCTATTATTGATTGTTCTAATAAAATTGCTGATGATTGGACAGGAAGTGTCCTCGACCCCTACCTCTACTACAGTTATTATTAGAATTAGAGAAGTGTTGAAACTGTTTATTAGTTTTTCCTTGTTGTGAAGAATTTTTAATTTTTGTACCGATAAGATTAACATTAACAGATCCATCATTCAAAGGGCGAGACTATTCATCAAGCCAATTTTCATAGTTGAGTAACGATCCCATAATGTCTTAAATCCCAACACTATTAGCATTAGGACAATTTGTAAGAGTACTAATAACAGATTTATATTCACTACCGGCAAGAATAAAAAGAACAAGATCAAATTTGGTTACCGGTTCAGAAACAGTGGAAAGACTATCTGCGGTTGATTTTGCCTGTTGAATGTAGGAAGAAATAGATAGAGATCCCTTCTTTAAACTCTGAAGTTGTCTTCTTAATTGTAAGATCCTTGACCTAGATTAGGTTAAATAGCTTTGTAAGCGTTCTCCATACTTCTGCTGAAGTAGAGAGACCAACTACTTGTGCCATCACGCCTTGCGCCGTCATTCCTTCAGTAAGTGACGAGATTAACCAGCTTAGCACTTCTGATCGAGATCATACCATCGTTCAAATTATGAATTTGAGATGGTTCCGATACCATTTGGATTTTTTTCTTTGGGGGAGGTTTCTTCTTAACATCTACCATCTCCATCAGATGGTGATGTCTGAGAATGGGAAGAAATAGTGCTTGCCAGAGTAGGTAATTTTCGCTCCCTCGTTTGATTGGGAGATAGTGTAGAACATTCTTAATTGAAGGAATTAAAGAGCTTCCATGAGATATGACTCCACTGCCACCAATGTTGGAGGCGACATTGCTTGCTTCTTGATTGGCGGCCATTGGCTCTGATACCAAGTTGAAGTATAAAAAGAGAAGAATAAAAACAAGAATAATTGGAGAAGACCTTCTAGGATTCAGTAAGTTACGACTGATCCTAGGTATTTATTTATAGAGATAGTAGTAGAAGTTGATTACAATTATGAGAGTACAAGATAAAGAAACAAGAGTAATTATCAGGATAAGATAGGACTCTAGATAGAGTAATTATCTTGGAGACTTATCTTGATATGATGAGAATTACAATGAGATAATCTAGGATCTATCCTAATACTGATCTACTACTATTAAAAATTATTAACAAATAAAATGATTGTAGGATTACACAAGTTGCTTGCTCGATAATCCTAATAGATGGAAACAAAATACAATAATTATTATACTAGATAATAAACGGAAAATAAACAAATATCAAAACCCAACCATGTTTGCAAGTGATGGCAGGGCATTAATTATGGCTTGAGCTATTAAATTTCCCAATCTTCACCAAGGACAATAGTGCTCTGAGCTATTAGATCTTTGTGGTGATAGCTTCAATCAGTAGTACATAGGTACATCATGCAAAAAAGTAGTTAAAATGTACAATTAATTATATTATAATTAATTACAACTAATAAAAAATAACTCATTGATTACCTAGTGAGGTAAAGCTCCACACATCACAACAAGGTCACTAGTGATCTGACGAAGGACATAACAACCATCACCTGGAATAAACTCTAGCAAGAACTTCATCATCGTGCAATGGAAATCAATAATTCAACAAAGGGCATGACCATCACTTGTGATAAACTATAGTAAGAACTCGATCATTGTGTAAAGGATAGGTGAAGAACTAAATACATATGCAAATTTCTAGGGTTTTTTTAGCATATCAAGGAAGAGGAAAGGTAAGCGTCAATAGAGGGAGAGAGGCAGAAGAGAAGAGAAAGAGAGGAATAGATTAAGAGAAAGAAGATACGTAGTTATAGGGTTTGGGAGAAAAAGAAAACTCCCTTTACAGATGTAAGAGGACTCACATAAATATCACCCCAAATTGATGGCTAAAGCAATATGAAACTCATCCACGGACTAAATAAAATTGAGACAAACACTTAACCATAGAAACGGGATAAAAAAGATTAGACAAAGTAAAGATTTACTAAAAAGTACCCCCGCAAACTACATCCACAAAAGAGAACAAACATGGGAAAAGATAGCTATGATGATAGTTATGATTGTCAGGATATGTCCCTCAAACATGACGCATATATAGTAGGATTTGTGAACATGGAAT
This sequence comes from Nelumbo nucifera, assembly GCF_055504915.1. NCBI lineage: Eukaryota > Viridiplantae > Streptophyta > Magnoliopsida > Proteales > Nelumbonaceae > Nelumbo > Nelumbo nucifera. Next base: position 46,032,333 of record NC_142653.1, on the reverse strand, counting down.
CAAGCGAATGTGCTCAATGAATCACAGCCCAACATGCATCACCATCTCAATAGCCTCAAGATCCATACTGATAACAGATGAAAGAGATTTCTAGAATCCTCCATAAATGCATATGCGAAACTGACTCTCATCCATGTCAATAAATAGAGATCTTTGGCAATAGAAAAGGAACATTACCGTCCTTATAGAGATATATTGGAGACTATAATATTCTTCTAGTTCTAATCTCACTTCCAAAGTTCTTGATACCCTTTTGTAAGCCCTTTTCAAGCCTTTTTAATACCCTTTCATCCTTTTGCATCCTACTTACATTTCAAGAGACAAGACCACTTCCACCACACCAGCCTTACAACATAAACAAAGGAAGAGGTGAATATAGATGCATGAATCAATAAGGTTTCTCTATTTACCTAACCCCTTGGAAAAAAAGAATCAATAGTGTTTCTCTATTTACCTGACTGTTTGGGAGAAAGGAAGCTCCCTTTATAGAAATAGAGGAAAAGGTGAATTGATCCAACTATAGAGCAAGAGGAAAACATAATAGCTTATAGTGTTTCTCTATTTACAGAGATGAAGTGGTAGGGTTTCTCCCTTTAGAAAAGCAAAATGTAAGTCTTTAGTTCTCCAATGACAGACAAAAAAAGAGAATTGAAGAGGGATCTAAGACAAGGAAAGAGAGAGAGAGAGAGAGAGGCAAGAGAAAAGACTTGAACTAAGGGATTTTGTATATTGAAGATAAGAAGAGGGAAGGAGGAAATCTTCCCAACCAAGATGTAGGTAAATTCCTCCAGTGAGGGGCAAGAAAAGGGAGGGGTGAAGGCGAGAAGATAGATAGATAGAAACAGATAGAGATAGAGAGAAGCAAGAGAAAGGATCCAATGAGGAGACAAGAAGAAAGAAAGGGGGAGTAGCAGAGAGGGGAGTTGGGGTTGGGAGTAAAAACACAAAACACATAAAGTCAAAGGGGAGTGAGGGGGTAGAACCTTAAACCACACATTTGAATGGAGTAATATATATATGTAAACTAGACCTTACATGCTCACTTTATCCACTTGTGGAGATACATACATATACTAAGGGTGTCCATGAATCGCCATCTCATATTAATATTACATATATCCATACACACACATACATACATATTTTTATTGATGCTTTTCTTCAATATATTGATCATATAAAATACAAAAGTTAGACATTTATGATCAAACATGTAGATCATTCATAAAATCTATATGAGATACATGGAATAAAAAAGTGTGGTATGGACTGGTCCACAGCATGCCTATAGAATGCCACTATGGGTGTGGATTGGCCAAAACAAACGTTGTCCACAATTCGGAACAACTGTGGACTGTAGTGTGGTGTGGATTGGTTCTTACCATAGGGTGTGGGGTAGACTAGTCCACACCTACCAATTTCTCACCCACACTATAAAATACACCTATAGTTTCTCTTGTTGTGTCGAATACCTTATAGTACCTGGGTTGGATAATTTTTTCCATGTTCTTTCCACCAAGATATAATATCAAAATTATTTAATTATATTCCTTAGAGTTAGAAGAATCTATTAAAATACTAAAATTAGCTTGTAAATAAAAATAAAGATTAGTAAATGAACTTGATGATGAAGTGATAGCTTATTGTTGCCTTTAATTTTTTAATGATCAAACTCTATCTCTTGTACTATTAGAAGTAGTGATTTCTAGTACTGGAGGCTATACAAGTTCTCTTGTGTCCTAATATTTGTGATTCAAATATACTATACATTTCAAATAATAAATTATTAACTTCATCTTTTTTTTTATTCCAATATCACTTCATCTTTTTTTTTATAATCATAGGATCTAATATTGCAATTAATTAATATAGAAGAGAAACATTTTACTAATATTTTGAAATTTTAAATTATTTCTATATTTTAAAAATTACTAATTATAACTAATTGATTAACTAAAATATAAGAATTTGGATAGTAAACACCCGAGAATGCATTAGTTGAATCATAAAAAAATTGTAAAAGAATTATTTAAAAAAAAACGTCAACTTCCTCATTATCATTAATTATAAAGTCATCGACATTTTCTCATTGTAAAAATTAGTAAGAATGTTTTCATATGAAATACACCTCTCTGACATATAATAGGTAGAATTAAGGTTCAAAGTATCAATATACCACCGTGTATTGACAAAGGTGTATCAATACTTTAACCAATACATGTTTTATTTACTTTTTTAGTATTTTGTTTGCAAATGTTAGGTTTGAGTGTAATTTTATATATATAATATAAAGGGTTTGTAAAAAACACCTATAAACAGTTGTACCAAGGCCCAAAGATATGATATGATACACCCTGTATTGGGCGTATCATGTTGATAATTTTGAACCTTCGGTGAAATTCCACCTATGTTGAACATCTAATACAAAATTTTATATTTTAGGTAATATTAATTTTGACCTAAACAATTAAATTATTTTTATCTTGTTCTAAAACTTGTAGCATATATAATACAATTTCTAATTTTAGAAATGTGAGATGAAATAATATTTAAAGCATTTTGTACACATAAATTTAAAATGTGATGTACACTTCTAATATGAAATAATTTGCCATTTGAACATGTTCTTAATTGATATTTTAAAGTATTTGTAACTAAATCATGATTACTAGTAGTATCAAAGCCAATAAAAAATATTATTTTATATATCATAAGTATGTAAAGTATTTAATGTACTAGAAGCAATTGTTAGGGCAACATGTGGCCATTCAAGTCTCGTAGAACTTAAAATTTTTATTTTGTAAAAGCCAAGATTCAACAATAAAGTGCCTTATGATGAAAATATAAATAACAATATATTTGAAAGTGCAAATATCAAATGTAAGTGAAAATTTAGAATTAAGATTTGACAAAGTAGAAATTAAATTTTCATTATATGAATAAAAAATTTTAAAGGATCTTCTCTAATAGTACTTCTAGAAATTTTTTAAATTGAAGATTTACTAATTGTTATAAAAATCTTTTTAGGCTAGGGTCTTTAGCTAATAAAAATAGTTATTGAACATATACAATATATTTAGCTAATTCTTGTCTTATTTTTATGTTTTAGATGATTGGTCATATGTCTATTCAAATGGCTAGTACCACCTTTATTGTTATAACTAAAATCACTCCTATGTACATTTTGTGCAAACAATTCTTTTTCCCTTGTCCTCGAGTGTTTCTACATTAAACATATTCTAGACTTCACTAGTCTTTCTCTTTCCACTCCTAGTAGTAGTAGTAGGGGTGGTTTCATCAATATTAGCCATAGTACCAGTAACACTCATATCAGTACTATCATACTATGACTAGACAACCTCGAAGATGAACATGTTGGGAAAGGGATTCTGAGAGGAACCAGCCATTTTTAAAAATTTGAAATATTAAAACTCTAAAAAAGTGAAAATTAATTACAACTTACATAGTCTTCCAGTCTAGAATCTCAACTTGATTTCAATTGATAAAGTTTTTAGGCTCCTAAATTATTAACTTGAAACACATGATCTCAAGATTTCTTCTTGTTATAACTTGAATAAAGTTGATAATCAAAGACTAGGGAGAAAGAGATTGAGAGAGTATGACAATGTGTGATAGAGTTGTATGTGAGCATATGAGAAAATGAGAGAATATGAAAATTGGTGTGATGAGAATGAGGGAGGTTAAGGGTATTTATAGGAGTTAGAATTAATTCAATTAACCAAAAGACCCTTGAAATTAACCATTTTATAGTTGTTAGAAGGGGTATTTTGGTCTTTCAAAAAGGTATTTATTATTTTACCAAGATGTCTCCCAAATTAGCTATTATATAGCTATTGAGGGCATTATTTTCATTTTTCCTCCATCCCAAAGCGAAAATACACAAATACCCCTCAAAGTAGTTATTTATAGTTGTTGGAGGTATTTATGTATAAAACCCCTAAAAAGTAAAAATTAGACGTTGGACCCCCCAATGACTATATTTGAAATGGATTGATGTGGCCTCTAGAAGCCAGCCCACCATGTTGTACCATGGTGGTGGGTTGTGCTGCGTTGAGCCATGGGCCTCAAAACCCAAACCCAGCATACTCCATATCAGATTGGGCTAACTTTATAGCTCTAATTTTATGTTAAAGGGGGCCTGGCTCATGAACAGGTTTAATGAAGAGTAGAGAGCCCGTGGGCTACCTTGGTCATGACATGAAAGCTAAATCTGCTAGTTTTAAAGACAGCTAGCTTGATACTTTGGGTTGTCTCCAAGTTGAGTTCATCAAGTGGGTTGTTCTTTGGTTTGTAGTTTTGATGTAAAATGCAACTTGGGCAAGCTCAGGTTGGTATTTTGTTAAAAGATGATCAAATCACTTAATTGACTCGATGGTCAAGTAAGATCATGGTCTTTGTAACCATGAGTACTTGGTCCAAATCTTTTCATCCTCAAAGTATTTTGGGATTTATTTCAAGGGAAATTTGGTTTCAAGGCCAGTTACCAAGGCCAATCAAGACTGATTCTTTGGATTGGATCGTGTAGGATAAATCCCTAGACTTTGGAACTGACTTAGGTGGGGGCCATTTCCAAGAATTTGGAACCAAATCCTACTCGGTAACAAATTGGTAAAGGTGGTTCAAAGCCAATTTGAGGTCGATTCCATTTGGTACTAGGTAACCTATCCATTTGCTCACTCCTATATATATATATATATATATAAATGCATGTATTCATGAATGCACAAGCACTTAATACAAACATACATATATAATATCTATACACTATACATACACTTAAGAAGACGTGTATCAACAAAAACATAATTGGATGCATGCATATGCATAAAAGACATCAACACATGCATATTTATATAATATCTTGCTTCTCATGCATATATTATATAATATCTTGCGTCCATACCCCATTTTGCTTTTAGGATAGGGATATTATCCAAAATTCACCATGACTTTTTCACAATTGTCTTAAATTCATGATGACACAGTGAGTTGTAGAGTTGTACTGTCTAGGTAAGTTAGATTTTTGTTAAATTACTGTTAGTGATCTGAATTTGTCTGCATAAGCATTTAAGTATTTTACATGATCAAACTATCTTGAATGGGTAGTCAAACTTATTAAAATATATATTTTAAATATATGTGGGTAAGGCCTGATGTCGGTAAAGGCCCAAGTTTGGAGTAATTTTGTCATAAAAATATTTAATAAGGACAAATGGCCATTCAAGGGTTAGTTTGGTTACATAAAATACTTGAAATGCTTAAATAGACAACTTATATTAACAATCACTAACGGTGACCTAATGAAAATCCAACGAAAGGTGAGTTTTTGACAATAGAACTCATTGATAAAGGATTCTCTAGAGGTTTTGAAATCATGGTGAAATTAAAATAATGTGAAAAAGCCATGGTGAATTTTAGGTAATATCCTTTTAGGATATATATTAGTCTGTACTTACAACTATGGATACATGTCGGATTTGGGTTGACCGAGGCTTCAACTTTAACTCGAGTCTGGATCTCCTGCTCACGAGAACTCTGCTCATATTTATCTCAGCCATACATGGAGAACATCTCATCCTCTGTATAGTATTATGTAGGGGGAGATGTTCCCAATTCACAGGAGGTAGTGTATTGTGGGTAGGCGTGGGCAGGAGATCCAGAGTCCTTTAACTCAACCAAAATTCAAGTCAAGTTCATATTTTTCACCCTAACCATGACCCAAATTTCAACCCAACCTGACTTTTTTTAGTTCAATTTGTGAATAACCCAGCCCATTTGTGCCCCTAATTATAATTGTGATATTTGTTTTTTTTTTTAGCTTATTTTGACTTGAACTAGATTTAAAGGATAATTTATAACTATTCATTGTTATTTTTAATTTTATTTTTCTTTTATATTTTTTCTTTGAATGAATCCGATAATTGAACCAATTGGTTGGACCGTTCCACCCGTAACCCAGTGGTCAAAACAGTTTTGTGTCCCGTCCGAGTCTGACAACCTTGGAAAAATCACTTAATGGGGCAAGTTGCTTAGGAAAAGAGGATGTGACCTGCCATGGTCCACTCTGTTATAATTTTAGTGATTTAAAGGTATTTTCTTTTTACTGTCACTTACTGTAGCGTACCGCAACTATTTAAGCCCTTTTAGAAAATTTCAATTCAGACATTTTAACCCGAGAACCAGCTATCTTCCCTCCCAAGGGTTCTGAATGGACTCCATTGCAGCTTTAGCAGCAACGACACTACAACAGTAACGGATGGGGCGGTAATGAGCCTTAGGTAACAAATTGAGCTTAACTTGCAGGAATTGGGCCTGCCTGGCTGAGGGTAATGGGCCTTTGGTAACCAATTTCATTAATTTCACTGTACCGTAAGAGACCCTTGTTGGGATGGTGCATCCGTTCCTGCCTTGATATTTATGGGCCACTCTAATTTAAGTCCACTTCCACTAAGTAATCGGTATACGGGTCAGGCATGGGCCAGGCGGCCCAGATATTAAACAAAATGGGTTTTTTCTAGTGATTTTCAATATATGAAATCCAAAGTTCACTACCCACAATTTCATGTTTAAGATCATTCCGAGACAGTAGAATTGCTCTAGTTGATTGCAAACCAGTTCAGTCATCCTTAATTCCTCCCTCCACTGCTTGAAAAAGAAATACAGACTCGAGGATAAGAACTGATAAAAATAGAGCAAAAGCAGAATGCTTGTTCATGGGTCGCGGATTTCATATACATAGATCTTAATTCAATCTGATTAAACTGAAAAACTACTAATAAAGTTGGATTTGATACTGGACTTTGGATCAGATTCAAATATTATTAATTCAACTAAAAGTGAGTTTCCTTTTTTTTTCTCTCTTAGTTTTTTTTTTTTTTTAATCAAACCAAAGACATCTTGTGGAAGCTCCCAAGATGGGCTAAGCATGGAGTACAGGGGATGTGGCATGTGGGTTGGGCCCGGATGTTGGGTTTGAAATTCAGGCCGAAATCATAACTTGTCTTACTGATTTAATTGAAAGATGATCGATTGATTATGTGCTCTAATATTAATTTTCAAACCCATCTGAGGAACTTATTAATAGGAAGATGGAGCCCCAAGATAACAAATTTGTAATAACCTTCAGAAAACAATATGAAATGGCTGCATGCATGCAACCTGTAATTAATACGCTTTGATGATGTAGCTAGATCCTCTCCCTCTCCAGGACTGATCTACTTATCTACATAAAAATATAAGAGGAAGCGGGGTTGAATTTAAGGGTGTCAATTGGACTGGATTTGGTCCAATCCGATCCAGTCCAATGTGAGTCCATTCTAAATGGATCTCGTCTAATCCAGTTCAATGAATTTTTTGGACCATTTTGGACTGGTCCAATTCCATATCTGAACCACTCAATCTGTTCAAATTTGTTTTGATTTAGATTAGTTTCAACCCAAACCTAGTCCATTGACACCTATATTCTTATCTTGTATCAATGGACTAGATATTGTTTTAATACAACCTAATCCAATATAAATTTATTACGGAAGGATCAGGTCCAATCCAATCTAATAAATATTTTAAACCAGATTTGATCCATCCAATCCATCCAAATTGATTTTGGACTGGAGGAGGTCCAATCCAAAACCGGTCCATTGACGCCCTTAGTTGAATTGACGACATTACTTGATCAAAATCTTGAGTGGGAGACAAGTGCAGCCCATTTTGCTTCCTCTTTTGTAACAAGTCAAAAAAGCACCAGAAAAAAGATCAAGAGAAACGCTTCAACTCAATTGCAAAAAACACTAACATTCCCAGTTTTCCACCACATCGGCCTCAGTGCCGTACCACATGCACGCCCATGCACCAATTTTCCCTTTTGATGTTTAGATAAAGCTCATTCCTGTTGCAAAAGAAAAACCCTGTCTTCTATCCCTATTACTCGGTTTCACTCCATTAATATAAGTAGTCCCCCACTCCCTCCACCTCCCGAGTGTACACCTATCTCTCTCTCTCTCTCTTTCTAGCTTGGCTGTTTTCTCTCTTGCTTGGGTGGTTTCCCAGGGGTCTTGTTACAGAGCCATCTTGGCATTCTGTCCACCTCCATTAAAATTTTGCTTAATGCATGACTTGGAGGTGGCCAGCATGCCAAAATGTCTGTGTAAAATTTCCTCTGAGAAACCTTACAAGATCGATAGATTAACATGTTTTCAATGAGAAAACTTTATCTCAACTTGGGTTATTGATCTTAATTAGTTTTCTCTTGTTAGCTAATGCTTGTTCTCTTGTAATCTCATTTTATTATTATCTTTCTCTGTTATTTCCAGCTGATTCATACGCTTAGTTGATGCTCTGCATTACCATCTTGATCTTGACGAAGTTGTACATTGTTGAACAAACTGTGCACCATTGTATGATTACAACACAACCATAGCCGTTTTTGAGCTATCACTTTGAGATCACTAGCAAGATCAGGATTCACGCATGCAAAACCATGTTGAGTATAATAATCCACATCACCATAGGCTACAAATCAAACGTAGAGCCGCCATGAAAGGACTAGCTAGGTGACAGCTTTCCAGGTGTTTCTTGTTGAAAGCCTCTATATATAGGTACGAATTACTCTACAAAATGAGGTTGAAGATGTCCTTTACCTATTAGTAACTTCTTTGATTGTATGCTTCTTATTTTGCTTTTGCTCCAGCATTGCCCTAACAGTTCAGACGAGGCAGTGCAATTTGGGTTAATTTCAACTTAATTTCAAAAACCTTTCTATCTCTTCTCACATTGCTAACTATCTTGCACAATCTCTATTGTAGAAAGTGATGCTTCAGCTCTTGTTGGGGCTCCGGTGAATTGACGTTCTTTCAGACTCAACGTTTGAGTTGACGTCAACTGGATAAACGAAAGGGAGAAGCTGACAAAGTGACAAGCTAGCTATTATATTATTTGAATCAATTTTTTTTTTATAGAACTTTATTTGTCTAAATGTAATAATGATAAAACATGGGCTTTAACGTGGTAAAAGCATTGTGATAATTGTGCTGGACGTATGGCCCGCTTTTGCATTTTGAGGTTCTAGTCTTTTAGGGTTTGCTGTAAGGCATTGGATTCCAATATGCTTTACTTAAGCTATGGAAGAAACCCCAGGGTGACATGGTTTATGCTCAAGAGACCTGCGCTACACACGATCGCCCCTTAAATGCAGGCCTTATAAACATGGAAACCCTAAGTAATTATGATGAAATATAGTCTAGACCCTTCTAAGGACCATGGCATTTTGCACATCTGATCTATATTCTTCTATATATTTATCCATTCTAAGGGCCATTACTTCTATATTGGTTAGATGATTTGGAGCAACCCTAATAGTTAATGGAGCAACCCTAATTAATACAAAAGGTATATTTTAAAATTGGCAAAAAACCAATTGTTGTGTATATTTAATTTTGTTATTATGGAGGTGAGAGTACATATCAAGGTTTTTAAAACTGAATCGGACAACAAACTGGTTAGGGGTCCGGTTCTTGGGTCGAACGGTCCGACTGTTTGAATCGAATGGACAACCAATTCTAACAAAAAATAAATAAATAAATAAATCCAACCAAACCATTGAATGATTCGAACATTTTGAGCAGTTGAACGCTCAAATCAGCGGTTTGTTGCCAAATCAACGGTTTTAGGGAAAATAAAGGTTCTGGAATAAAACGGAACTGATGACCTGACTGGTGCCTAGTTTTTCACTTCGGGTCTGACCATCCACTCCAGTCCGATTTTGAAAACATGGTACATACCCTTATGTAGTTATGGGAGATATGCCCTACTTGAAAAAAAAATATGATATCCCAACAGCAGCTTTTTAGATCCTCTTATTGATTCAGAACTCTATCTGGTATAAAAATGAACAATTGCTGCAGCAGTTTCAAGAATGGGCATTATAGCCATTAACATGCAGTAGCATCATATGGTTCTAGGCCTACGTTCATAATGATATAGTGTTGAATAAAAGTTGGAAAGATAACCATTGTTATATATTATTACATTGTTTATTATTTTTCATACAGATTGAACTATTAGTAATATTCTGATAATAATATTTAATAGTTTCATGTTTAATTACTATGAAGTAGGACTCAACCTTTGTAAGAAGTTCATTGCCTCATGTTCTTGAAGAAACTGTTTACTAGTTCTCTATAAGCCTCTTAAATCTTGCTTGAGATTCTTTAGTAGTGTGCTAAAAGATTTTAATTCTAGACAATTTTAAACAATTCCATGGATTGAATTAGTTGCAGAAATTGGGTCTATGCATTATCATATTAGAATAAACTCTTCTAATGGAAGCTAAAACGTTACAAGAAAATAGTCTTAATGGTGATAAAGGAAGTGTTCAAAAAACATGTTATTGGACTAACTAATTGCCTATAAAAATAAATAAATAAATAAATGCTATAAGATTAACAAACTAGGCAATATGATGTCTCTCTCAGGCAATCTTTTACAACCCAAACTCAGCATGTCATGGTTATATTTACATATCCTAATTTGCACATGTATTTATGTAAATGAGCATCTAGTTGCAATGCTATCCCTATATGTGGAAAATATCAATAGAGGGAAGGGAGGTATTTTCCTTTTCTTTTTTTTAATTTTTTTCACAGTGCTTGATCTTGATTACCCATTATATATCTATCTATCTATCTATATATCTTGATTGCCCTAAAAGAAAAAGAAGTCATTTATAGTGTTTCATAATGGTAGGCCTCCTAGTTAGATCTGAGAGTGGGCAAATTGCAGAATGCTCTACTAGGGTATAACCATATGGGCTACTGGCGCAGCTCTCCCTTGCCATTGCCAACATCATACACCTAGTTAGGCCCAATGTGTGGTCAATGGGTTGGCCTGTAATTATGTATTGATAGTTTAGGTATTTGTTTGGCATTGATGCTGCAGTTATAGCATTGTTGATGTGTGGGTTGGAAGTACCGTTTTTTGAAAAAATGGTGCCTTTTTTTTTCGTTTGGAAACATTGTTACTAGGTAGGACATTTCTTGGAGCAATACTTTCTGTTTGGTACCAGTGCTCCATATCTGTTTTCAGCACTGGTACCCATTATAGGAAGTCCACATCATGTTCTCATTGGCAGTAATGAACTCCAATATGAGAAAATGTCAAATTTAACGTTGCTCCAAACCACGCCTTCTCGATTTTAAAGATGTGACTTAGAACACTGTTTTTTATGAAAAACGGTTCTAAACATATTGATGTTTCCTGCATCACCATTTTTTCCGACGTGATAATGACATCGATACCAATTACCAAACAGACGCGAGGTGAACAAATTAAAACTACTCTTATGAATGCTGAGAAAACCAATGTTTTAAAATTTGATCTAGAGCCGCTTTGACCACACCAGTGATTTGACCGTCTGATTGGAACTGATGGCGCCCATTTCGGACCAAACAGTCCCTGCATCTAAGTCGACGACATTTCGAAAACATTGGAGAAAGCAATGATGATACATGGTTAATTAGAATGCAGCCCGGCTTAGCTTTTAATTAGAAGCGGGACAATGCATGACAGAATAAATAAATAAGGCCCAATTTATTTTTACTCTGGACCAAATTATAATTTGTAAACCACTGACCTATATCGCCAAAGAAGCAACAAGATCAACTATAGTCGTTATTTTTACCTTGAGGAAGCTTAAATGAGAAAAGACCAATTACTTGAGACAAGAGGGAACAAAATATTTATGCTAAAATCTTCTAAATAGTAGACATATTAAATCTTTATTGGCCTAAGGAATGTATCATGTATGTCAGGGTAAGGGAGGGGATCACTGATCAGATTCAGGCCAGGCCCCAGACAACTCAGAACCACTTGTATATACTGTAACTCCTCAGCCCCACCTGGAAAATTGCCAGACGTACGTACTGATAGGTTATCAAATTATTCCTCAACTACTACAGCAAGATATCCCACACTTGATTTGTTTTCTAGCAATAATGAACCATGCAAAAAAAGAAAAGGAGAGAAAGAAAGAAAGAAATACTTGTTTTTTTTTTTGTAAGATTTTTAAAATTGAGTCGGACAACAATCAGTCAGGGTCTGATTCTCGGGTTAAATGATCCGACCGTTTGAATTGAATAAATGGCCTGTTCTGAAAAAAATAAAAAAATTAAAAAATGTAAAAAAAAAATCGGCCCAACTATTTAATGGTTTAAATAGTTCAATCACCTGGGTCAGCAGTTTACTAATCAAATCAATGATTTTTGAGAAAATAATGGTTCTGGGGTAAAACAGAACCCATCACTAGACCATATTTTTTGATAGAGTTTTCTTTACAGAATCTAACAATAGCTTGAATATGCTAACCAATTAAGGAAATGTTTGTGCTGTAGGTGGGGGATTATGCAAAATAGTTGTGGACCTTAATTATAGAAGCTGAGTTCTAAGCTATATGTACAAGGGCTGATTTTAGATAAGAGCAAGGGTTGGTTATTATCAGTTATTGTGGAATAATCTGACTCCTTTTATTAAATTTTGGAATAGAAGCTCCGACACTATACCATGGTCATGTTTAGCTACAGCAGAATGTATTTGTCCTTGGTACAGGATATGAACTAGCTCTCTCTTGTTTTTATGAAGATTTGGAAACTCTATTGCTAATAATACTGATCAGAGATCAGTATATAAAATGTAATCCAGGGGAGGTTTCTCTGGGAGGAGCGTCACCCAAGCTAGTTGGTTAAATAGTCTTTCAATGGATGCACTGACCCCGTCCAGTCCAAAATCAATTTGGATGGATTGGACGGACCAAAAAGACAAGATATTGGATGGTTCAAATTGATTGGACGGACCAAAATCAATTTGGATGGATTGGATGGTTCAAAATATTTATTAGATTGGATTGGACCTGATTTAATCGTAAAAAAAAGAATAAATTATATTGGATTTGGTTGGATTAAGTCAATATCCAGTTCATTAATATAAGATAAAAATATAAGTGTTAATGGACCAGATTTGGGTTGAAATCAATCTAAATTAAAATGAATTTGAACAAATTGGATGATCCAAATATTGAATTGGACCAGTCCAAAATAGTCCAAATTAGTCATTGGATTGGATTGGACCCGGTCCATTTGTAATGCTCACATTGGACTGGATGGAATTGGACCAAATACAGTCCAATTGACACCCCTAAATGGATGTAATGAACTCTACTTTCTAATATTGATAAATTTGTTTTAATTTTCCCATCAAAGAGAAAAAGATACTGGTTGTAGTAGGGACGGGTCCCAATAAAATATTCCAAATAGGTGGCGTAAATGGACATAAAAATAAATTGTATCCTTAGCACCTTTGCTTAGGGGATGTTTGATAAGAGTTGAAGTGGTTGAACTGAAATCCTATTGCTTCGGCTTTTAATGAATGGGTTTCTAAGGAGGTTGTATGCTCCTTAATGGCTAAAGCTGAAGTTCAATAGATTACCATACCCTTAAATATTTTATTATTTTAACTATTCTATTCTCTAAGTGACAAAGCAATAAATCATTGAGTTCAGCAATTTCAGCCATGACATAAGACCCGGTTGGTTTTTGTATAAAACTTTGTCTGTGTTTGGTCCTAGAGTATTATAGAGATTTAAATGAAATTTCCAAGGAATTTCACTTTCTTCTTCTTTATTTCTTTTTTAGGTAAAATACTTTCTTCTTTATTAGTTCATTAAAATAATCAAGTTCAAGTGGACCTCAAATCCTCAATGACAACTGAACCATTTAGGGGGTGTTGGACATTGTATATGATTTTGTCTTTCAAAACTAAGGCTTTTAAAATCGAACAGGACAATAAATCGGTTAGGGGTCTGGTTCCCAGGTCGAACGGTCCAACCAAAAAACAAACTCAATAATGCTGCCGCCTGCCAAACACCCCCTTAATAGCAAGAATTTATATAGAACCAACTTCCTTTGTAGCAGTTGGTGAATAACCTTACTTCATCTATGGCCACTACTGCACTTGCTTCAACCTTGTCTGCTTTTAGAAATCCATATTAGATGGCTTTTCTAAAGATTAAAGAGGGAAGTCGTACCATCTAAAACTGGGCCAGATAGTCAACTTCTCAGAACTAGGCTAGTCCTATGCTTATGTGCTGGCTTGCTGGGTTGGCATGGCGTGTAATTATGTGGCCAACCCCAGTGAAATGACATCTAACAAGTAATTATATACAAAGGATGGAACCCAGGCTGCCTAAGCTTTTGAGTTTTGATCATGACTGGAGTGGGCCAGGATACTTGATAAACTACGGCCCAGTCTCAACTCTCAGCCCCAGCCCGTCACATCTACAGAGCTGTACCTGCACAGCCCTTGGGTTGTTCTCTCGTTTTGTCCCGATGGTCTAGCAAGGATATAGTGCATCCATCACTGACCACCAAGAAAATAATAGGGCTGTCAAATTGGGTTTGGACATCCATTATGGATATACGATTAGATTGGACCATCAATCCATATTTTTATTGTCGGATTGGATCTATACTAATTTGGGTCCATTAATGATCCAATCCAGTTCAAATGCTGAGTCTTGTACATGATATAGTGCAAATTGGATTTGCTAAAATATACATACTACAATGCTCTATAGATGAGGTGCTGATAAGAATGTATGATTCCTTAACATGGTCAATTTTCTTAGGTCCATAAAGAATAAGGTTTTGAAAACCGATCTAGAAATGGAACCAGTATGGTCACTGTTTTTTGAGTCAGTAGTTCAACTATTTGGGTCAAACGGTTTGACCAATAATGTCATAAATAAAATAAAATCATAAAAATATTTATAAATAATGAAAAATATCATCATAATTAAATAAATACAAGGTAATAAGGCATATTAAGTCGGATTTGGGTTTTTAAAACCTGTTTGATGTCCCATATACCACTGCTGCCTGGGTCCAACGATTTATTTTCCTATTCAATCCTGCAAGTCAAAATAGGGAGAAATGCAGATGGCTCTGGAGCTGGGTGTACTGTTATAGCCAATTGGAGTATTCTTAGGGTTTCACCTAATTTCTCAGTGTGTGTTACTATAAGGAACTTTAATTCTGCAGCTCACTGTATAGCTCAGTTTTTTTTCTGTGATACAGTTGTAACTTGGTCCCTCCCTCCTACCTTTTCTTGAAAATATCCTTGGAGCATGGCCGGGCTTGGGCTGAGGTTTTGCCAAAAGTTAAATGGCCCAGCCCGAAACCCGAGCGCAAAGCAGTTTAAAATGTTAATGGGCTGATCTCGACGCCCAGCCCGTCAACAGGTCCATTTGTAACAACTGAATTTGAGTTGAATGAAACCTTACCGACCTTAAAAAAGCCATATCTTCTATAAAGATAATTAAATTAAATCCAAGAACAAAGGATCTTTTTCATTTCAGACGGACTGGGCGGATCAATTTATCGGATTCTTATTAGATTGGACCAAAATACGGTATAGACATCCCTGTTTATTCGATTTCAATCCAAAACTTGGATTTTCCACCAAAAACATCTGAAATTTGGACTGTAATCTAATATTGAATGGAATAACACATCAAACTAAAATGATCAAAAGTAGTAGATTTGGTTCACGATAATAGGGGTCTGGACATTTTGATTTCAACCATTTGGTTGGGCGGAATCAGAATTTGATTGAGAGAATGGCCATTCTGACCCCCTCCCTTGAGAATAAAATCTCATTCCGTGGTATTCTAATTCTTACTTCGAACCTAATAGAGTATGCGAATAGATCATTCTGATTTCGATTTTAATTCCAACTACAAATCAAATAGGAGTTTAAATCTCCTACCCACACATTGAGAAAATTTCCAATATTTACATATTACTATTCATGGGGAAATATTCTTAGTGTACAATTGTAATGTCCTATGGATAGGTATGGGATAAGAAATCCGAATTCATCAAATAGACCCTTAATGTAAAACTTGAACCAACCGAGTGGTGGCTTAATTGGCGCGTAACTATTTCGAGCCTTGCTACTAATGGCTCCAAATCCACCTTTGAGAAAGAGTATAATGTTGCTAGATAAAAAGTGCAGTACTATGCCATCTAAAATTTAAGTCGAACCGGAGTATGTATTGTAAGGGTGGATTCATGTTCGATGAAATTGCAAATGAATATCTAAATCGGACCACCTGAACCGGATCAAATCGGATTTGAGACGGGACAAAAACCCTATTTAGCTCTATATATGCATGAACAGAGCCAAAGGATTATTTTTTTTTTTTTTCATAATTGTTGGCCTATATATCCTCCGCAAAAGACAGGCTTGGTTATGCGAGCCGCAGGATTTTTAACCTTTTGTTCGACGGGTACATTTCTGGAGAAATTAATGGTCCATTTTTACAAGAAGCTCAGCTGGGATTAATGTGGACGATATCCTTCCAAATACAGAAACGAACATTTCAAGTTTATACAGCTGTTGGAATAAAAACCTGCTATAATCCAAATAGGTGTGTTCACTACAACTCTGTAGTATCCATGCAAGCTGAAAAGTGGCAGAACATCCCCTCTGCAACCACTAGAAATGTGTCAATCCCTAACCCACCAATCCACTCTATAAATACCCCAGCATCCCCCTCGCCGCTTCACCTCAAATCAGTTGTGACAGTCTCTCTCTCTCAAGTTGTAACAAACCATGGCCAAATCTTACGTTCTTTCTCTTAGTCTTTGCCTCCTTTTCTTGTTTCATGGCTGCCTATCTACACAACAACAGAAACAGCACCAAGGCCAGACTCAGTCCCAACACCAGTTCCGAGGAGAACAAAGGCAATGTCGAATAGATAACCTGGATGCCCTCGAACCCACTCATCAGATCGAGGCCGAAGCTGGTCTTATTGAGTATTGGGATGAAAATAACGAGCAGTTCCAGTGTGCCGGCGTCACAGCTTGTCGTATTACCGTCCAGCCCAAGGGCCTGTCCTTGCCAGCCTATTACAATTCACCCAAACTCATCTACATTGTCAAAGGTTCGTTCTCTAGATTACCCTGTCTCTGTTGCTAGTGAAATTTATTGCTTCAGTTCTCATATTTATATTTATTATTGTTTAATTATGACGAGTATGTACAGGTAAGGGAGTTCTAGGATTACTAGTTCCTGGTTGCCCTGAAACATTTCACTCTTTTGACCATTCTCGGCAATCTGAGGATCAAGAAAGCCGACGCCCAAGTTCTAAGGATCAAGATAGCAGAAGTCAAGGACATGAGGATGTACACCAGAAGCTCAGACGTGTCAAGAAGGGAGACATTATTGCCATTCCAAATGGAGTTGCCTATTGGTTCTTCAATGACGGTGACACACCCGTTGTTGCTGTTGGCATCGCTGACACAGGCAACAATTTAAACCAGCTCGATGATAGAATCAGAGTAAGCACAGTCGTCTTACCCATCTAATTAACCAATTTGCGTATATTATTTTGTTATGTATATGCATGAATGCTTACAACAGATTATTTGATTTGCATGTTAAGAAATTCTATCTTGCTGGTAATGTACAAGAACAAGAACAGCAACACCACCACCACCAACAACAACAACAACAAAGAGGGTCTTCATCATCAGGACGTGAGAAGGCTGAAGAAGAGAGTTTTGGTAACAACATATTCAGTGGCTTTGATGCTGAGTTATTGGCTCAAGCTTTTGGTGTGGAGAAGGAGACAGTGAGAAAACTACAGGGTAAGAATGACGAGAGGGGACGTATCATACATGTTGAAGAGGGGCTTCAAGTGATAAGATCAATATCAAGTGAAGAGGAAGAGGAACAACAAGAACAGCAACGACAAAATCAAATGAAAGCAAATGGTTTAGAGGAGTCCTTTTGCAACATGAGGTTCAGACAAAACATTGGAAAAGCCACAAGTGCTGATGTATACACCCCGTTTGGAGGACGTGTCACCAATGTCAATAGCCAAAGCCTCCCTATTCTCAGTTTCCTCGACCTCAGTGCTGAGAGAGGATATCTCTATAAGGTATAATGAAGGAACTATAGCTCCTTTTACATTGTTTGCTTGGTTATAATCCTTGATGCTGATGTTGGACTCATGCTTAATTACTTTAATTTGTTATACTTACTGAATTGGATTTCTTGAACATACAGAATTCTATGATGTCTCCTCATTGGAACATGAACGCACATAGTGTGATCTACGTTCTTAATGGTGAAGCCCGGGTTCAAATTGTTGCAAACTATGGGCAAGCTGTCTTTGATGGACAACTTCGTGAAGGTCAGATTGTGATCATTCCACAAAACTTCGCCGTAGTGAAACAGGCAGCAGACAATGGATTTGAGTGGGTTTCATTTAAAACTAGTGATAATGCAATGAAAAGCCCACTTGCTGGAAGGGCATCAGCTATTCGAGCCATGCCAGAGGAGGTCCTTGTTAACGTCTACCAGATTTCTAATGAGGAAGCAAAGAGGTTGAAGTTCAACAGAGACGAATTGATAGTCTTTGGACCAAGGTCCGAATCTTACTGAAGCTTTTCTGTGATGTAAAATAAGTTCGTATTATCGACATGAAGATGGATTAGGTTAGGAATAACAATGCCTTTATAGGCAAAGAGATATATGCTGCTTAACTTTGAATTATGAGTTTCTTGAAATAGCCTTCGTTGGTAATGAATAAAATACAAATTTTCACAACTTTTGGCTTTGAAAGGTCCATATATCACGCAAATAAGCATATATGCTTGTCGGACAAATTTACGTGGATCGACTTATAGTTTACCTCTATGGCGAAGGAGGAGCCGAAATCCACTACAGAGTCAGCAATGGTAAAGAGTATTGTGAACACCGCCTCAATCACAGAAAACCCTAGTTAGGGAGCAAATACACCTAAATTGATCAACTTCTCTCACAAGCCAAAAACTACTATCCAAGAGAAAACCCCAAATACATAACTCCGCCTCCATACCTCAACCACGGTCTGGTTCGATTGATTTGCTGATCCATAGTAATTTGAAAACATTTCGCCTCAAGGAGAAGCTGTGGCACAATGTCGTTTAGATTTTCGAAGACGGGTAAAGCCTCGGTTTGCTGTCAGCAGGTCGCAGAGTTTGCATCACCAGAATCGGGGTGAAAGAAAAGGAGTGATGGTTTAGGAGGTGCTTGATAGGGGAGTTCGAAGGGGGGAGAGTCATAAGGTGTCGGTGTTGCAGTTTTAGGGGGCATTTCATAATGCTTTTCAGAGGTTCAGTGTCTGAAAATTTGCTTTCCAGACATCAGAGCCGTTTGGTGTTACTTCTCTGAATCTCATTTTCATATCTGAAGTTTAAAGCTCATGGGCTGGCTCTAAACACATTCAGACACGTTTCAAAGCGAGCCGAAAGTCGAAAATACTTCCCAAAAAACACGAAAATGACGAAATTTTACGCCTATTAGCCTCAAAACTTAACATTTTCCTCCAATTGTGTTCTCTCTTTAGGAGAGCATCCTCACAATCGCCGCTCGTCTTATTTGGAGATGGCCGCTTGTCTCAACAGAAGATCGCTGCTCGTCTCGTCAAAGGTACCCTCCTCCTCTTCTTCTTCTTCTTCAAATGACTATTCATAGGGTTCAGATATTTTTCTTCAAATGACTATTTATGTTTAACAAACACTGGCTTACAGTTGCTCTAATCTTTATGTTTATTACCTTGTTTTTCTTCAAACGGCTACACTTCAAATGGCTGTTATGTTTATGTTGATTTTGATTTGTTTAATTACAGTTGTTATAATCTCCAAACCATTGATGAATTTGGTTATCATTTTTTTTTTCAGTTGTATGTTTGTGTATGTTTCTAGTTTTTTCATTCATCCTAACTCACACCATGAACTCCAAGCTCAACCCAACTACAAACCACTTTTTCATTTGAAATCCATCTTATCTATTACTTTTAGGAGTAAAATGTATATGTATATGCATATTGTTCCGGATTACAGTATAATTCTAAATATTAATTAGTAATTAATTTTTTAAAATTATTTTAAGTTTTATTTGTGTAAATTACTAATTATTAATTATTTTATAAATTACTATTTATTAGATAATAATTATTTTAATTTTTATTAAGTATTAATTATGTAAATATTTTTAATTATTAATTATTTTAATTTTTATTATGTATTAATTACTTTAATATTTTTATTAGTCATCAATTACTTTTAATAATTTTAATTTTGTTATTTATTATTTATTAATTTATTACTTTTTTATTCATATTATTTTGAATTTCATAAATTGTTTGATATGAAATAGTGCAAATTGAACTCAAAATCAAGGTTTTAAAAATGACCCAAAAACGGAACCGTTCTAGGCACTATTTTCTGGTTTGGCAGTTCAGCCATCCGGGTTGAACGGTTTGACCCGTGATGTCATAAATAAATTTAAGACAAAATATTTATATATACTAAAAATACCATAAAAAATTAAATAAAATACACAAAAAATATAGGAAAAAGAACAACATATGAAAAAATAAAAATATCTAAATATAAAAATAATAAAATAATAAAATACAAAAAAAATCCAGAATATATAGAAAAATTCCAAAAAATATAGAAAAAATTCCAAAACATACAGAAGACTAAGAAAGGAGAACTATAAGGGCCATAGGCTACATACAATAAATTCCTTCCTAGGCCTAGAGGACGAACTGTGAAGACTAAGAAAAGAGAATGCTTGAATCAAGCCAATCAACAAGTCTTTTCAACTCTCCATTTCATTCTCAATGGATAGGTTAGCTAAACCAAAAATGTTTTTGATTGATAAAGTTTCTTGATTCTTAGTTTGCCCAACTTAAACTCAAACTCAAAACTTTGCACACCCAGGAGGATTATGCATTTTGGGATGCCTTCCATTCCACCCCACAAATGTTGCAAATGCAGTCAGTAATTAATTGTTGAATGTTGAAGGCCTCTTCCCCACATTATTCACTGTCTTTTCCTTTTTCCATGCACCCTCAACTTCTCCATCTCATCTCTCCTCACATTTTTGACAGAGAAATTTTACAGCCGAGAATTTTATAGAGTATGCCAACTAAATGTGAAAAAAAAAATCTTGTTTCTCTTGCAAGATGCATTATATAAAATCCAAATTTTAAAGCTTTAAGTTTCAAATAAGAAAGAAATATACCAATTTAAGCTTCAATTCAAATAAGACTTGAAAGTCGTTCTTTTCAAGACGTGGTTGAGAAAGACTTGAAAGTCGAATCTTTGGTTGCCGGTTGTTGCTGCAACTTTGGTCGCCAGTGGGTGCTTGCTCGGATTCTGGGAAGGGTGGTGCCGATGTATTGTCGCCATCATCTTCAGTGAATGCCTAAAGGGGGCAAGGGGCTTCTGTTTTGGGGTTTTGGCAAAACAAAACCCTAAGAGGAGACTTTCGAAGGTATTTGTCATTTTATTTTTTGTTTTATTTTTATTTTAAAATAAAAATAATAAAACAAAATTTACAAAATACTGAACTGCTAATTGTTGCTTGGGTCGAATGGGTCGAGGGTTCGACTGTCCGGGTCGACGTTTTTTTGACTTTTTCAACATTTTTTTTCACTAAAAGAAGGTTCGAGGTAAACCTGGAACCGTTCAAGTGACCAATTTTGAGTCCAAACTGTCTAAGTCAACAACAATTCAAAAACGTTGCCCAAAATTATCAAATAGTCTATTCTGGGGGTAAAATAGTAAAATCAAGAAACTTCAGATGTTGAATGGTGGATCCAACACAAACAACAACTTTTTTCAATTTAAGATACTTTTAATATCTTTTTAACTTTTCGGATTTCAGATTTATCAAACGCCACCTTGACTTTGGAATTGCAAATCTGGACCGGAGTTCAGGCCCGTGGCAGGTGACCGATTTCTGGACTCAGAGTCTGAAGCTCTACGGTTAGCAAAAAGAAGCCCATACCGAATCGAAAGTAGAGATTTGATCCTGACCCTGTTCCGATGGACGTTAGGATTAAAAAGAGACTATAACGACAGAGGAACCCAACGGTGGAGGGTGAGAGTATTTGGCTTACTGCTCCATGACTGGAGTCTTGATGCCTTCAAGGAGCTAGGAAATGTTGCTGGTGGCTTCGCGGGAGTTGGAGAAGATAACCTCAATTTGAAAGACCTCGAGGCTGTAAGGATGATGGTTTGGGCGGAAGCCTTGCACGAAATACCTAATGCATTGACAATGGAAGTCTTTGGGGAGCTGTTCATGGTCAGTTTTATGGTGGAAGAGCCTGTTTCGTTAATAGCCAAACCTTCTAGAGGGATCCAGTGGGTGGCGGCGGAATCAGAAGAGGCAGAAGAAACAGGCGCTTCTAAGATGGACGACGCTAAGTTTGTTCAGGGGAGGGTGGAGAAAGAAACGGAACGTGAAACTACCCAGGCGGATGTATTTTGGAGGGGGAGATCTCGTCAACGCCGAAGAAGAAGGCATCGACGGTTAATCTCTGAAGAAACTTGTTCGGTTTTTGCGCTTGAGAACGGGGTTAGTGCTGTTGTTGGACTCGGGACTCGGGAGAGACGAGGGAGGTGGTGGGGCCCATCAGTCAACGGTCCTGCCTCTCTCCTCTGTTTCGGTGCCTTTGTTTAAATTCAAACAATTCTATTGAATATTTAGGTGGTAGCGAGGGCCTTGAGGCAACGGTTGTCGGGGAAGGAGTTAATTGTGGGGTTGCTCTGTGGGCCCATGGGCCGCAAAGCTCAAGGGCGCCTGAGGTTTGATAGGATAGTTGATAAATTAACAGTCAAACCAACTATTGCCATGTCACCAATTTACTTGCTTGGTGTGGCCAATGTTTGGCAGGATAGTTGATAAGTTTATGGCAATTAATCCTACCCCTGTGGGACACTTGTCTCTTGACCTTAAAGGCTGAGCGTGTCCAAGTGGTTGATTTCGGAATAGAATGGATCTTCCTTTCAGAAAAATTTTGTATGTGTTTGATTTCGTTGGTGTTTATTGAATAAATGGTGGCATATAGGTGTTCCATCAGCAAAGGCTACTTCATTATGTGCATCTATTCGTATCGATGTATATAAAAATAAACATCGATTTCTGTGTGTCTCTCCCAGTTTAGGAAACTTCATTTTAGGTAAGTGTTTAGTGACACTTTTACTAATGTGATGCCTAATGACGTCTGTGTCATAAACACCCTCATTAATTGTTTTTCTTAGTTTTATAGTCAAATACATCAAATACAAAACGTTTATTCAATAAATGCCAAAATTTACTCAATAGAGCTAATCTTAGATGGTGGGCAATCCAAACACAATAGTGAGTTCTTGGATTTATTAAAAGATAAAAATTGTTTTTTTATATCTTATGCATAAAAACAATGAATCATTGGAAACATTTTGCAGGAATTTTTTTCATCAATAACCCACTTTTTCCAGCTAACTGTAGATCTGAGTGCCAACTGCCCTCGAATCCTCGATACAGAATAACCTAAGCCTACGCCCATGGATAAATATCTTTGTCTTGTCTCTTATCTTATGCTTATTTATAGTTAAACAAACTATTGCCATGTTTTCAATTTACTTCCTTATTGGTGTGGTCAATTTGGCAAGGTAGTTCATAAATTTTGGGCAACTAATCCTATCGCTGTGGGACACTTGTCCCTTGACCTTAGAGGCTGAACAGGTTCAAGTGGTCGATTTATTCTCAGAATAAAAAGTCTCTCCCTTTCAGAAAATTAAAATTTGATAACGTACTAGAGGATTCAGTATAAATAGAGTACGACCTCTAGTCTATCAGTAAACAGATGAGATTCTGAGCAAAACCTTCCCTTGGGACCGCAGCCTTCTGGGGTCTCGTCTGGGGTCATATCCTATTTCTCTGATTTCATATTAGATACTTGAGCAAGTGTCTTCGCCCATTTGATTTGTTTACAGCTGCTGTTAGAGGGTCTACAGGGTCTATCACTAATATTGTTTCATTCCTTTTGTAACAGCTTTGCTCGTGTAAAAGGAAGTTCTCAAGATGTTTGATGAACGATCATTCACAAAGTTCTCAAGATATGAATTTGTTAGAAGACAGTTGAGAAAAGCATGTGAGAGTTAAGAATTTAAAAAAAAAAAAAAAAAAGTTAAAAGAAATATTCCAAGAAGTTGACTGAGGGAATGTTAACAGCAGAGGTAAAGTGTGTAGAATCCATATTTAGGGGTCTTTATAACAAAGCTCACGTGTAAAGTGTCATCAAGTAAGAGTGGCTAATTTACTGTGATTTTTTTAAGTCAAAAAATAAGCGAAAAAGTAAGAATAGGCCTAATGCAAATTTCTGATTTCTATTACAGAGCTATAAATATTCAAAATATCAAAAATCTCCATTCTATACATCAATGCCCGCTCGTAAATTGGACCTAAAAATTTTAACCCTGGACTCAACCGTAATTCTCCCAAAAAATAAGTGGTTTTATTAGACAAAAGGATAACCAGCCTTCATATAAAGAATTAATATATATGGTTAAATGATAATGGACCAAAACCATCCTGTGCAATAATTCCACAGAGTGAAAAGCAATCAACAAATTTGATTAGACATGTGAGTTGAGCCCAAATAAATCAAAACTTGTACTATATTTTATTCTTTCTTGTAAGGTAAATTCACTAATGGTGTTTACATAGAAAGTTTTTTATTCAATAAATGTTGGTCTCTAGCCCAACCTGATTAGCTTGGGCCAGGACCAGGATTTATTTAAACACATTAAAAGTTCAAATATCCCCTAACTTTGATACATTTTGTTGGATCAAATTAAGGTCTGAATTCTTTTGGTCATTTGGGATGAGGTAATGCTTAGACTTGCTGACGTGTCTATAACAACAGTACCCCAGATTTTCTTTGTATTTAATCTCTTCTGACTCCAATCCAATTGTTTGAAGCCCGGACTAATTGGAGGGAGCCCTATATTGAATTGTGATCCATCTTTACCATAGAGATGTACTGAAGGCCACAAGAAGGAAATATACTCAAAATGCTCATGCATTTTGGTAATTAATTTTGCATGGTAATACCAATGTAAATTGATTTTATAAAGTTTTTAATATGATTTATTTGATATGCTTAGAAATTTTATTACATACTGCAGGATCACATGATTAGGGTTTTGGACCCATACATCATCAAATAGCTTCAAACCATTAAATGGTATCTACATAAAAAAAAAAAAGAAATGAATAAACCATCTTATTCTAATACTAAACGAGTCCCATATTTTAATTGGTTTTTTTATATATATTTTGTGGATTAAATTTTATTTAATAAACTAATAAAATAACCAACAAGTGGCGTTCAACTGTAAAGGTATCAACTCCTGTTTTTGGCATGGATTAAAACCTTATCTGTAGTACTAGTTTGGCTTAGTGAACAGATCAGGGTAATAGAATCAGTGATTTTCATCAACCCAAGTAACTATGCACCAAAAATTCCAAAGCAATCAAAGACAGATGGTGGGCATCTAACTATCTTCATTAGGACGATTTTGTACATCTGAAACTCCATGAGACCAGAAGAGTTGGAGGAGCGCTCTGCAATCGAGAATCTCAATCCAGATACATCATGGAGGGGAAGATCTGGCTAACGGGGCTTGAACTACGTTCAATCAATGAGTCTCCCCCAATGATTATTTTCTCAAAATTTAAACTGCAATAGAGCTGAAGTTCCTAGCAAAAGAATATTACATCTGTCACCAATGGATCTGATCTCTTATTCAATGGGATTCCCGGTATGGTTACGAATGATAAATTCAATCTAAAGCAGCTCCATTTATCAAAACATAAAAAAAAAAAAAAATCCCAAGGAAATTATCAACTGATGATTTAGTTGCACATTATTTGAGGCAGAAGCCAGCAGTAGTGCTAACCTTCAAATAAGGGTTAGTGCCTTCATCAATGACCACCTGGAAAGTACCACATATCTGCTCACAACACATTGTTATGGTCGACATGTAATTCCAATTGTTGGCAATTGAGGCACTTTCACTAAGGTTAGCTTCATCTTTCCGCTATTCTGGCATTGGGAGGATTCTTCCTCAGATTTACTTTTTTTTTTTTTTTTGCGTGGAATGAAATAGTGGGACCGATGAACCGTAAAATGTCAAAACCATTATATGATCAAGAGCAGTGGGCAGGCTTCCTGTTAAAGATCTATGTTTGTCATGAAATGCATGCAGTGCATATCTTCTTAATTTTTTGATTGACACTCTGCTCTAAAACAATAGATAAGTCAGATTTTTGGTGTCACAGTAGGGCTTACTGTGGCTAATGCAACCTCCATCCTCGTCAAAGTGTCCCTTCAAATATGGACAATATATTACACCTTGTAATCAGTTCTACACTTGTTTGATGATCATATCAGCATCTACATCTGCCCTTATCAAAATAAGATATGTGTTCATAACAAAGCTACAGCAGTCATGCAAGGTGGAGAGAGACTAAAGAGCCTCTCTGCAACCAAATGAAAGGTGTCAATCCCTAAATCACCAATCCACCCTATAAATACCCAACAATCCCACTCGCCGCTTCACCTCATCAACTGATCAAGTGACAATTAATATTTCTAAGTTGTTAATTACACCATGGCCAAGTATTCTTTTCTTTCCCTTGGTACTCTTTGTCTCCTTGTCTTGTTTCATGGCTGCCTAGCCAGACAACAACAAGAGCATACCCAGCCCCAACATCAGTTCCGAGGAGAAAAAAGCAAGTGCCAGCTCTATAACCTTGATGCCCTCGAACCTTTTCGTCGGGTCGAGGCCGAGGCTGGTCTAATTGAGTATTGGGATCAGAATGACGATCAGTTCCAATGTGCTGGTGTTGCAGCTTTTCGTATTACCATTGAGCCCAATGGCCTAGCTTTGCCAGCCTACCATAATGCACCTCAACTTATCTACGTTGTTCAAGGCTAGCTCTCTATATTAACCCATCTGCCATCTGCATTGCTACTACAACTCTGTTGTTCTATGTCATGCATAAGATTATGTATATATTCTTGTATATTCATTACGACTTAATTACGAGCTTGTGTTCCACATACAGGTAAAGGAGTTCTGGGATTATTGCTCCCTGGTTGCCCTGAAACATTCCAACGACATCAGCAATCTGAGGATCAAGACAGTAGAAGCCAAACATCTACGAAGCAAGACAGGAAAAGCAAAAGATCAGAGGATCAATACAGTAAAAGCCAAAGATTAGATGATCAACACCAGAAACTTAGATTCTTCAAACAGGGAGACATTATTGCGGTGCCCAATGGAGCTGCTTATTGGTTTTACAATGATGGTGACACGCCAGTTGTTGCATTCTCTTTCAGTGACACCACCAACAATGTCAACCAGCTTGATGATAGAATGAGAGTAAGCAATCTAAATTAACCATTCTCTTTCACTTCTCGTATATGCATGAATACTGAATCAAATGCTTACAATGGATCATTTGATGTGCATGTTAAGAAATTCTACCTTGCTGGTCATGTACAAGAAGAACAAGAACAACAACAGCAACAGCAACAACAAAGAGGATCATCATCATCCCGGCGCCAGCAGAAAGCTGAACAGGAGAGCTCTGGCAACAACATATTCAGTGGCTTTGATGTTAAGCTACTGGCTCAGGCTTACGGTGTGAGAAAGGAGACAGCAAGAAAGCTTCAAGGTGAAAATGACCAGAGGGGACCTATCATCCATGTTAAAGAGGGTCTTCAAGTGATAAAGTCAATATTGAGTGAAGATGAGGAACAACAACAAGAAAAGAATGTAAAAGAAAATGGTTTTGAGGAAACCCTTTGCAACATGAGACTTAGACAAAACATTGATAAAGCCACAAGTGCTGACATATATACCCCACTTGGTGGACGAGTGACCAACCTCAACAGCCAAAGCCTCCCTATCCTTGGCTTCCTTCAACTTAGTGCTGAACGAGGATATCTCTACAAGGTACTACTAAGGAATTGCACATCCTCCCTCTGATTGGTTATTCACTCATGATTTCTTAAAATGTACTGAATCTGTATTTATGATAATATGTGCAGAATTCTATGTTATCTCCTCATTGGAACATGAATGCACATAGTGTGATCTACGTTCTTAGTGGTGAAGCCCGGGTTCAGATTGTTGGAGACTCTGGACACACCGTCTTTGATGGGCAACTTCGTAAGAACCAGCTCCTGATCCTTCCACAAAACTATGCCATAGTGAAACAAGCAGGAGATGATGGGTTTGAATGGATTTCGTTCAAGACAAATGATAATGCAATGATCAGCTCACTTGCTGGGAGGGCTTCAGTCATTCGGAGCATGCCAGAAGAGATCCTCGTCAATTCCTACCAGATTTCAAATGAAGAAGCAAGAAGGCTGAAATTCAAAAGAGAAGAAATGCTGGTCTTCAAACCAAAGTCTGAATCTCATGGAAGGTCGGCTGCAATGTAAACCAAGATAGATTAGTTTTGGAGTAATAAAGCCTTACAGGCAAATATATATAAGCTCCTTGTATGTTTTACCTTTGCATAATGAGTATTTAAATTTCACCTTCGGCCAGAGGACTATATCCACACTCAGCTGCACATCTCACCTACGACCACTTCAATAACAAGGTACAAGCACACAAATAGGGTTTGCTGAAATTCTGGAGGCTGTAGTCAGGAAATACATGGCCACACAACCATTTAATCTCTCAGTCAGTGTGGGGCTCCATGTATTTTAATATTTTATCATTGGCATGTGGCATTATCACCGGTTCCACAGCTTGCTATACGACTAAAGCTTTCATCTAATTAGGTTCCACAGCTTGGAAATTGGATTAATTGAATGTTCTGTGTAGCAAGCTATGAAACCAATGATAATGCTCAAACAACACATTTAATTTGCTATGACACTGTCGTAGCACCAAGTTGAAATAACAATATCAAAGCCTTTGATTTATTGATGTGGCCTCACCTTCAATTAAATTAACTGACATCTTGGTGGGCCACAGATATAAATCAAAGGCCTTAATTTTATGTTCTATCCCTACGCTACAGTACTGTTGTAGCAAAAATGGGTTTTTGATAAAATATACAGGGCCCACACTACGATAAAATACCATTAATATTTTAATTTAATCTAATGGTCACAACTTGATTGAGTGTGATCAAGAGACATTGTTTAAGTGTTAATAATCATTAATTGTTAATTAACTGTGAACAATCACAAAGTTTAAAATTATGATTATACAAAAACTTATTCAAATAGACACACTCCTCATGGTGATAATCCATAATTTATAAAATGATGTAAACCAAACTAGATTATACACAAGTTTTTACTCAGTTCTCACTATATAAACACTCTTACCTCTCTCAATCAAAACTACTACTGTCTTATAGAACATTTTTTTGGATATTCTTCAATTTTATTGATTGTAGTTTCCAACCTAAAAGGCTTTGTTGTATCTTATGAACAAATTTACCAATAACCCAACAGCAAATTCAGTAAACTGAATGAGCCAAATAACATTCTAAGGATAATCTCTTTAGTTTCGCCTCAAAGCTTCTCCAAATTCTTGGATTTAATTTTCTAAACAGTTTGAGTGGGGTAGTTCTAATTTCAAATTGTAACCTTACAAAAAGGAGTTTAATTGCATGAGGTCCTAATGGATGAAACACTTCCACTCATACATGAGGTGTCATCACTTTCCCAGCTCTTGTACAAGGGATTCCTTTGCCGAATTGAAAGGGTCCAATGAATGTGCGCATATACTTCAAGTATTTGGGTATGGCTTGATGTGGTTGAGTTCAACCCAAGCCAAACCAAAATAGTCTAATGGTTGATTACAAGTTACAACTAATTTAGATTTTAAGAGGCATTTAGGTATTGTGGCATATATATATATATATATATATATATATATATATATATATATATATATATATATAACACAATATTTGTAACATCTCCCATACCCTATCAAATCCCTTATTTTCTATTAAATGTTTCTTAATCACTTTTAGTTCACTATAATAAAGTAGGGGTAGATGTATTTGGTTAAGGGCCAAACTTTGACCAGCCCAAAGTATGGACTTTAGCCTAGACCTAAGTGATGTTAAAACTCAAATAGGGGGAACAATTTGGATAATGTTGGGTTCAGAGTTCAATAAATTTTCAATGGGTCCAAACCTAATCCCTAAACTTTAAACCTAACTAAGTTTCTTTTTAACCCCATGCATTGCATGGGTTTAAAAATCATATTATATCTTAATCGTTTCTAATAATCATAAATCCTCTCTCTCTCTCTCTTCATAGTCGATATTTTTAACATCTCCCCTACCCAATTAAATCCTTTATTTCCTCTTAAATCTCTCTTAACCACTTTTGGCTCTCCATAATAAAGTAGGGGTATAACTTTGATGTATTTGGATCAGATTAAGAGCCAAACCTTAACCAGCCCTAAATATAGACTCTAACCTAGACCTAAATGATGTTAAAATCAAATAAGGGTGCAACTTGGGTCAAGTTAAGTTGCATTCTTGATAAATTTTCAATGGGTCTTAAATGTCTCTCATAAAATCCATATTTACTCTCTCCAATAAATCCCTCTTGAATGCAAATGTATATGCTCCAATAAATCTCATAAGATCCATATTAGTTGGGTTAGTTTTGCACTGACAAATTCACCTTCTTACCAAACAGACTTTTAGCTGTAATGAATGCAAACATGAATTTCAATAAAGCATATGTTTTATTTATTTTTTTTTATCAAAAGACCACTTGAATGCAAATTTACTTCTTTTTATTAATGTACTTTTACATCTTATTATTAATGTAAATACGCATTCATCTGTCATTTGTCAATGCATAAATGTAATGTTGCCAAACACAGGCAAAAATGAATCAAAGTGCAAATTTACCCTAAACCAGATTTACACTCCATTTACATTATTTCCAAACCCAGCCTAAAGCACTGATTGTAGCTTTTCCACGTGCATTGGATCCATTGACCTGGTTCTATACTGGTGACGTTTGACCATCCTAGAGTACTCTGATCAGGAGGCTTGGTGCCTCCGTAGCAACCATGACTTCTTTCGTCAAACCCCACATCAGAGCTTGAAGCTGTTCAAGGGAAATATATTGGTTGTTCGTTAAAATTAATTAATGCAGTATAAAAGGTAGGTATCCATTGAATGAAAGGATTAAGTAATGTTGTTGGGTAAGAGGAAACATTTCTTCGAAAATATTTAGACCAAAGAATCCAGTGTTTTAAAAATCAATTCAGAAATAGAATCATTTTTCATTTCGGTATTGTGTCAAAAATTAAATGATAAAAGATATAAAATAAATAAACATACAGAAAATTATTAAAAAATAATCACATCTCTTATATTATACATTCATCATATTAAACAAAAACAAATTGGATGAATGAGGATATTTATTATTAATAGAAATGACTAAAGAACCCAAAAATACAGAGGAATAAATGTCCGACCTGTGACCGACCCACCAGCTGGATCAAACAAGATGCCAATTGGACCACCTAAAGTGGTCTGCTGGAGGTGCATAGATGCCAACATATGCCACCAGTAACAGTAAGGGCTTCCTCTTCTCTATACTGAATCAAATCTAGTTTCACCATTAGTAGCAAATAATGCACAACATTCAGGGAGTGTTTGTTTTTTTTTTTTTTTTGAAAATAAACCAAAATCTGATAAAAAGTGGGGTACAGCAGGTCATCCATCCTAATACTACTCTCATGTTTGGCTATCATATATTGTACAATACTCAAACAACCAAGGACAGAAATGGACTGGGCAAGAAGAATCATATCTAAGGCCCAAACCAGACCCATTTAGTAATCCTAGTTGGGTTAGGTGTGGGTTCGGAATTTTCAAGAACGTTTACTGCAGTCTGAACCACAACCTGGGAGAAAAATCACAGCATTTGGTGCGTTGGTAGATTCAGGGAAAAAATGCTACCCACCACCACCTTTTAAGAATGAAATATTCCATGAAAGCCAAATTTCCATCGAGCGAGTTTAAGATGGAATGAGTTAATGAGGAATGGACCTTTTGACTACTAAAAGGACAAGAAGGGTAGTAGCTAGTTATTTACTTAGTGTAAGGTTAGCCATTGAATGGATGGATGGAGAGACTCAAAGCACAAGGCTTCAAAGGCGAGTTCTCCCCTCGGAGTGCACCCCACAGTACATTTCAACCGTGTGTTGGGAATCTCTCCATGACAAATAAGTGAGATATTCAAAATGCACACTGAGATGTGCATGTAGGGAGACGATCTGAATGAAATCTTCAAAGGTGGAGCCCCACTGGATCAGATCAAAAGCCTAACGTCACAATAAAATTACAATTGATGATGAGTAACCATTAGTCATTTGCTTCATGCAAAAGGGGGAGAAAGTTGACAAAAAAATTTGGGGGTGGAGCCAGTTGTTTCGTTTGAAAGCAACCTCGGCCCAGAATTATTTAAGCCTTTTAGGGCCCAATAAGATGCATTAATGGATTTTCATCCTTGCAGGCGCAGACGTAAAGTTGGATAGTTCATTTGAAATTTTGAATGTTTTAAGCCCAGTTTATGAAGCTCACAAAATTCATCAATCATATAGCTTAACCTCGGCCCGGAAGGGTATTTGGCCCATTTTTGTTCCAAAGTTCAGTAATATAATGAAAACTTTATACGCAAAAATGGGCTCTATGTGGACTTCCAAAACCTAGGCCTATTAAAGATAAACAAAACACTTAACTATCTCCTCTCCTTTCTTCTTTTTCTTCTTCTAAATGGCATCTCCTCTCCTTTCTTATACGTGTTCTTTTTTATATTTCAAATTAGTTAAAATTTTAAAAATCACACAACAATCTCAACCCTTAACAATCTCTCTCTCTCTCTCTCTCCCTCTCTCTCTCTCCATTAAATTTCTCTTTCTATCTTAAATCTCGCCAAATCCCTCTACTTTTAACTAGAGATATAAATTGGATGTAGTAGTAGATCAACCCAAGCCTATCCCTAGACATACACATTGGGCCCAGCCACAAACCAAGGCCAAAGCCCTAGTTTGCCAACTCAAACCCCACCTAAGCTAAATACAATACAACTTAGGATGGCATCAGGTGGGTTTGGTTTGGCTTGAGCAGATTGTTTAGGTTTGAAAGTCTTCTTACAGTAATTATTTTATACATATATTATATATCATATAGTGTCAAATATTATACTTTTAATATAAAATACATTTATATCTATAGGCTTAGAAGCTTACTCGAGTCCGTAAAGGACTAGGCTGGGCTAATATCTTAGGCCCAAGTTTCAGGCCTAAATCCTCAAACACTTCTTCATTAGTTGGTATATATATGCACATAAAAATGTTTTGCTGGAGCCTCTTATCAAGTTTCTACTTAACCCCATATTGAATGGGTTCAAAGCAAAATACCCAAACTTATATTAAGTCAGATCATCATCAGTCGAGAATCGAGAAGGGAAGAGAGAGATGAAAACAGGACTTACGTTTGCTGACCATGACCTCATCCATGGCAATTGGCTGTGAAATTAGTTTCTTTTTTCTCCTTCATGTTGCCCATGATATCCGGATTAATTAATTAATTATCCATATTGAACCAATTAAAATTACAAAGGACTAAATCATGCAAATTTATTATTGCAAGAATGGATGGCTAGGGTACTCAAGTCATCACCTTATTTTAATACTTTACGTCATCACTATTCTTCTCCTTTCTTTTCATTCATGGAAGCATCTTTGGTTTATTAGGGACTAAAATAATAAAAACGACAACAATGGTTCAAATGAAGGCAGCCCATCATCCCTTGTTTGCAGAGTCGTTTGTCCAACTTAAAATGTTTATTTATATAGAGCAAACTGACCCAGATAACTGGGATAGGGCTTTGTTGTATAGGGTAGCTGGGTAGGACTAGAAAAGAAAATTTTAAATATGACTGTAAAGAGCCATATACAACTTAAAAATAGAACCCCAACTTTATTAGATTGCTGAACAAGTTGGGATATGTAGTATCTTTATGGCTGTGTGCATGGTCCCAACCTTTAAATCAAACAAATTTACTAAAAAACAACCTTTGGATCAAAGAAAATTAAACAAATTATCATCACTTAGTTGTTCTTTTAATGTAATCATAACTCCATTAATATATCAAAAACCATTTGCACACACAGTATAATGAAGCCCACATTGATGCAGGACAATTGTTTGAAAAAATGAAAACTACTAGTGGGTCTGGGATGATCATGATAGAAACACCAACCAGAGGATGGAATCGGCAACACCCCACTGAAGAAGATGAGGCAAAGCTCCACTTCAAATAAAATAATGATCAAATTAACAATTAAAAGTTTATTCCCTCCTTCACCCAGTCATTCATTCATTGAGGAAAGAAAGTAGGACTTCTTTACACTATTTTTATTAGTAGAACATCCCACAACAGAGAGAAAAGCACCTGACCACGTGATCAACACAAGAACCCTAAATGCTTAGAAAACACTAAAGACAACATGACTTAAGCTCATTCACATGGAGTCCACCAGTTGAACAGAATTGACACCCTCAATTCATCATTTTCATAATCTTTCTCCGGTTCATCGTTAATTACTTTCCTTGCAGTACACTTTAAGTCTAAACTTGTTTAAATTTATAGTTTTATACCATATCAGGGGAACTAGTGCAATGTGCTTAACAGATATACAACCCCTCATTTCTGCATTTATTTGCGTTCCACTCTGGACTTATGTGTCTGTGTTTAGAACTTGACCTTTTCTTTATTAAAATGTGAAGTATTTATACCAAATTCAAGAGCCTGAAAAAGGGTTTTAATGAAAATGGGTAACTGCATTTAACACCTTGGTTCCAACTTCCAAATGAGAATCAATTGGTTTTGTTGCATGCATGGAACCTTTTGGCTTGTCTCTAGCTCTAAACTCTACCACGCTTAACCTTTCAAGAGAGAGTTGATGCCTCCGTGGCAACTGGAATTCCTTGTGCAGAGGGCTGTCGGACCCCACAACAGAGTTTCAGTTGATAGAAACAATCAGTTAAAGAAGAATGGGCTCTTAGCTTCGTTTAGTAGCTAGCTAGTTATTGCAGTATCGTAAAGGCAGTCTTTGAATGGGAAAGCCATGGTGGAGCTACGTAGATACCAACATAGCCCACTCTAAAATCTTCATGTGCAGTCGGCATCAGACCCCATTATCACACCTAACTTACACCTAAGCACTAATCGCTGCCATACCTAAAACACACGGACACGAAAAGGGGTGGAGCCATCTACCTCCTTCCAGCAATATAACCTCACTCCCGGAATGATTCATTTAAGCCTTTCCGGACCACCATTCTCTTAAAGCTAAGTGGAAAATATCTCTACAGAAACAGCTAGACAATGATGATTTTATTTCTAAGTTGATATACCCACAAACAAGAGAAGTTGATGTAAGATATCAAAATACTTAAGGAGATGTTAGGTTACAATTCTCAAGTTCTTGGGCAATTTTAGCTCATCCTGAGAAGAACCCATTTACTCACATTTAAAGCTTGCGAAACCCATCGTCCATGGTCACTGAAGTTGTTTTAGGCCATTAGAACCAAGATGGAAGCTTCCAATACCAAGGTAACTAAAATCCCAGAGTGTGAAAGCTAAGGTATTCGTATAACGATAAAGTTTTCAACCCAATTACACTTATCTTTGAGTCTTAATTAGAATGACATCTGGTTTTATTGATTGTCCTTGTAAGAACTCCATCACGTCCATCTCTTTCCAATGTCCAAACCCACTTCCTGAGGATGAGAAGCGAGCTGACCTAACTTTAGAATGGGTTGCCATGTGTTTTTTAGTGTCACGAAACATTTTAAATAAATTAACCAAACGCGGCATTAGCTAATTAACATAGTTGATATTTAGTTGTAGTCAACCCTTGAATTATTTATTTATTTTAAGATATTATCTGGTTAGTAATCTACAAGAAAATGGACTTGTTTGTCGGCCTCTTGGAGGGATTATTACAATATAAAATACTGAAGTTCAGACTTGAAATAAGTAATTAATTTGAAGTGGATTATCCTAGAACTTCTTACTTTAGGAATTTGCCACCCAACATCATCATTAGAGATACCCAACTACGATGGCGCATAAACCAAAACTTCCACTACAATATTCTCTACTGGGTTATTTCAGATATATACTATCTGCCTGCCTGATAAAGATATCTTTGTCTGATGATCCATGAGGTTAAGGTTGATGGATTTTGTTTGCAGAGCTTAAATGTAGCCAGTGCTTATATATTAGGATTTTTACTTAAAAAATAAGAGCAAAAGGTAGGCCTCAATGGGTCATCATAGTTAAGACAAAAGGCTTGTCTAAATTTAAAGAAAGTAATAAGCTACTTTATTATGAAAAAGTGCTTTCAAGTTTCAATTTTCAAACAGTTAATGAATTAAAGCTAGAAATGGCTTTTTCGGGACAATATAAAATTAATCTAAAAACTCGTGTATGTGGCTTGTTATGTTAGGTGTCAAATTCAGCAAATACTCAACCTAACCCATTTTATCTGGCTGTCTGCTCATCAAATCAATCTTCCAAATGCAAAAACCAATTCTTTCATTCTTCATCAAAATATTAAAATGATCATACCAACTATCTTTATCTTTAAATTATACTCCAATGGTCTAATCATCAAATGGCTTTGTTTGCCCATCTGAAGGCTTTCCTGACCCATCTCCCCCAACTGTTAATTATTTGTTCACGGTCGGTCGTCCACCCCACAAGCTCCTTTCAATCTTTTATCTTAACTTAATAGAATTCGGAGTCCTACTGTGATCATCACAAATGAAAGCAGCGCCATTATCTTTCTATTTTCATATCCAAATCTTAAATCCTAAATCCTAAACTTTTAAATTTCAATGTAAAATGTATTTAGTGGAATACATGTCTTTCAACAGAATTTGGCTTCAGTCAGTGTAAGTTCCGTTAGAATAGCCTTTTACAACTATACATTAAAAATACATTTTCATGAAATAAAGCACATAAGTATGGAGATATTCCCAATACAAGGCTGTAAACAACTCCTCATACATTTTCATGAAATAAGCAACTCCCTCCTATAAGATAAGCTAATAATTTCCTCATACCTCCACATCCATCATCAATCTCCATCCACCATGTTAGTCTAGTCGGTTATAATTACAAGAGAGTCTAGTATGCTTGATTGCCAACTACCGTTCCGCACGAGTGCATTGGGCCAGGTCCTGCAGCATTGATTGGCTTCTAACAGCAGACTACTGGTCCCTTTTATTTATACCCATTTATCTCTTGTTTGTTACATTAGTGGAGCCTGTACACTTGGCACTGTTTTGGCCGCGTTGAACCCTTCAAGAGTGAGAGATGAGGGAAGTCCTTGCCTCGGTGGCAGCAGAGCGTCCGTGTAAGTAGGGCTGACAAACCCCAAATCAAAGCTCAAGTTTGTCCCCATCAGGCACTTGTGCCTTTGAAGAGAACAAATGGGTAGCTGCTTAGTTATTGCTGCATAAAGGTATCAATATATATTGAATGGCAGTGGCCCAGGAGTAGAGCCACGAAGATTGGTAGCCAGTACTGTTGCCCACTGGTCATTCCCTGTATAAGAAAGAAAGGAAATAGCTAGAGATGCATGGAATATAATTGAAGGTGGAGCCACTGTCCTGGTGCAAATCCATGAATAATATACTAATATTTTTGCCTCAGCTCAGCTCAGGCTTAATTAGCCCTACAACAGCATCATTATTAGGGATACCCATCTATGTAGGCATAAACCAAACCTTCCACTAGGACATATGCTAGCTCTTGGGTTTGAAAGATTGAAACCCATATGCCGGCCAAATATAAAATCATTGTCTAGTTAAAATATTCACAAAGGCAATCCTGTCATCAACTGGAGATGAATATCCCACCATGAGCCATCTAGAGGATTGATGATCAGACTGGATGTGAATTTGAACTCGATCGGTTGCAATTGGTCAACACTTACTCATGAAACCAAGGGTTATTCCTTGCTGTCAAAAGGTTAAATTAATTAATGGAGTGAAAAGAAAGAGTTCATTGACGAATGGCACTGATCAAGGAGCTAGCATTTGGATGAAGCCAATAAATTAGGAGTTGTCATTTCTTTTCTTTATCAAGAGGCAATAAGAGCAAATGAGGAAAAAGAGAGACAACCCAATTAACACGGTTGGTTGACGCCAGAGTAACACATTATTTTCTGCAACGTGTCCAGGCAAAGTCTCTGGTTGTTTGGTGCTTGAAAATTGAAATCCCCGCATCAACTCTAACAGTAAAGAGTTGTCCCATCCCATCTCCCATAGCTGATCAGCAATACAATAATTGCGTTATAAAGGTAAGCTTTGAAAAAGGAAGGTTGAGGTCGAGGTGGGTGGAACCCCTTGTATTCTTGCAGTGAGACCGGATGTCGGGAATGTCTAAAGACTTTGCTGGTCCAACTTCCACAATTCATTTATGTCATCATGTGTACAAGTTACAGAACCAATAAGAAAAGGATGCAACATTCTATGCGGTTCACGTCAAATATAAATTCTCTTCTTTTGGCTGGGCTATCAACTGTTTCTTAATTAACGGGTGTGTTTCATTGGGGGTGGTGACTGGTGGGTGGATGAGAGATAGAGAGAGTTGACTTTAACAGTTGTTACAAGAAAATCATTTTCCTTTTCTGTAGGGTCCGTTTGGAGGAAAAATTAAAGGGTAGCAACAGCATCAAAAACATAATTTGCAACCCAGAAATGTTTCCATGTCCCAACCTGCCATTGATCCAGACGATTGAATCATTCAGATCGTCACTCGGCCATGTTTCCAGGTTTGATCTGTTTTTGACCAAAAACCTTTGATTTGGTCAAAAACGGTTTGATTTGAATGGTTGAACCATTGACCCGGTTATGGGTTATACATTGAAACTTCTGGGTGTCATAATTTTGCCTTTGACCCTATTGTTTTTGTCAAAAAAAATTCTTTTCTTAAATAAAATTGAAATTTAGAAATAAAAATATATATATATATATATATATATATATAAATTAAGCTGCCCGGTTCTTAATGCCCTGTTTGGAAGGGTTTTCAAAATGCGGTTTCTTTTCTTACAGTCCGAGTTGGGCCCCACATGGAATTCACATAAATTGTATTTGGTGAAAATCTGGAAAGTCAATATTAGCACTATATTCCAAACTCAAAAAACACATGGAGTAGCCCTCCCAAACGGGATATTAGAAATGTTATATTTTGTCAATATTAAATACCTCAAATACACTGTACATGTCCTAATACCTACCTTCATCATAAATTAATTCTTGATCATTTTAACTAGCACACTCACTGTATCAGGAGTAGTTAAACTGATCAAATAGCTGAATTAGTAGCTGCTCAAGCTTTACCCAAGATTTTGAATGTTTCTATACAAATAAATATGACGAACCGGATGATTACACAATAAAACTGAAAATTATGTGGCAATGGATGGATGATAAAGTCCATTAATTATGAGTGATCCTAAATATTTTACTCAATATCAAACCATCCAAGTTTGCAACACAATAATCAAGTACTGGGCCATGGTTTTTGTTGCTAAGGTGACAAAACATAATAATCACCAGGGGGTAATTGCTTTCCACGTGTACTGACACGTTGGCACTCCAATGTCGAGCCCACATATATGTAGTAAGGATATTGACAACTTTAGTTCGGGTTGGATAGTTTATAATATTAAATTTCTAAACTTTGCTCTTTATATACTTGTCTAATATTATTCTTTACCAAAAAGTCACTCTTT
This sequence comes from Nelumbo nucifera, assembly GCF_055504915.1. NCBI lineage: Eukaryota > Viridiplantae > Streptophyta > Magnoliopsida > Proteales > Nelumbonaceae > Nelumbo > Nelumbo nucifera. The sequence goes on along the minus strand of NC_142653.1, from coordinate 45,992,536 downwards.
CTTCTCAACTATCACAGAGAACCAAAATTAATTATATATGGTTTTAAGCCACCTATGTGTACTAATCCACCATTGCATTTTCTTTATATATTCCAATCAAATTAGCAGAAAAGAGTGGATCTCGGACCATAAATGCATGTTTGGGGATTGAGACTTTTCCAGATAAGTATGCATACAGAAGGGGTTTTCTTTATTAGTTTTGATTATGTTTTTTCCACCTTTTTACAGGTTTTAATTTTTATGAACTGGAACAAAGCTTTGGCTATGTCAACAATTAAGATCATATTGAGTACCTAAAATTGCAAATGCCGTATTTTGGGTTATGGTGTAATATAGATTTGATTTTGCCCCTTAATCTTACACAATCAGAGCTTTATTTTGTTATTCAATAATTGGGAGAGGATTGAAAAATGAATATTAATCATATCAACGATTAGACCTGGTTATGGACTGGGCCAGGCTGTGTTCAGGCTGGGCTTTGTATATGTATCAATAGAATATATTCAGGCTCGAGCTCGAGCCCAGCCCGACCTGAGCCCGAGTTCAACTCTCATATAAAGCCCGGAGCCCGGGCCTGAGCCTGAGCCCAGCCAGAAATCTGAAAACATTTTTTTTATTCAATAAAAAGTGTTTTATTTATATTAAGAACCTTCAAAACTCAAAAATAATAAACATCTCACTATCACCTGGAACAAAGAGAAGAACAAAGAAAAAATATTACATATATATATAATAAAATATATTTTATTATTTAATATATAGTATCAAATCGGGCTCGGGCTCGGGCTTGGGCCAAGCTTTTTTGAGAAAGCCTGAACCCGGCCTGAAAAAAAGTTGGGCCAGGTGCTTTAGGCCCAAGCCCAAGTGTACAGACCTAAAATTATGACCAAGCCTGACTTATAATGGGCCAGGCCGGTCCAGCCCGTCGGGCTACCCAGCCCATGAACAGGTCTACCGACAACAGCCATATATGGGTATAAAAATCAAGAAGAAAAAGAACAAATTAAAGAAAATATAAATTACCCTCATGATTATTTTAAGTTGAGATGGAATTGTCACATGAGTTGTTTAGTTTAAAAGAAGAAATTGCCCCAGAACAAACAAGAAGAAAGAAAAAAAAATATATCTTTTCTCTCTAAACTAGTTAGATTTTTGTCATTTATAATATGCCACTTTGGCCAAATTTTATCAAAAGTAAAATTGTCACACCAATAAAAAGGAAAAGGAAAGCACTGGATTTGAATAACAAATAAAAATTCAACATCAATTAAGCATGTCTGCAATGGATTTGATGATCAACAATAAAAGGGGAAAAAGATGAACAAAAGACATCGCAATTATGATTAATACAAGGACATGAACCCTATGTACAATTTTTACAGGACCCAGCAGACTACATTATTGATGAGTGGAAGGGGGGAATAAGAAATTAAAGGGTGATGGATAGTATGTTTTGGTTGGTGATAAAGCTTTGATAAACTACAAAATATATACAAGTACTTGTTGCACTCCCATTGTTTGCAAAGGATTGTTCCTCTCTTTTCCTTCTCTCATTACTAGAATCTCTACAAGAACACTATAGAAGAGGCACTTGCAGGGAAAGAAGTTTAAGAAAAGCTCAGATTGCCAAGTGGAATATAAATGACTGATGAGTGGATGCTCCAATGCAAAGTGGGCCAAAATGGTTCTTGTATGGTCTGCAGAATCATGACCTATGGGCCTTATAGATCAAATAATCCGACCTCCAACCAAATCAGGGCCTTCGACAAAAAGGAAAGAATTTTTGCAAAAAGAAATGAGAGTTACTATATAGAAAGAGCAAATAAAATGATGACAAGATACAAAATGGAAATAGAATCCTAATCACAACTCTAGTTATTAAGATGCTGCTTTGAAAAGAAAAACATGTGTATATCCTTGCATCGAAACCTAAAGTTGAAAATGATTAAAAGCATTCACGATCCAAAATAATTGCAAGTTCCAAGTGGTAGGACTCAATATTCCTCAAGCTTCAAATTCATTCCTATTAAACTCTTTGTATTTGTTAATTGTTTATTGAAAATCAGTAACTTGTACCAAAAGATAGAATCTTAGTGCAAATAATAGATTGGTATCATATTCTAGATATAATTGAAAACATCAAGGAATCTCAAAGGGAATATGCACTTATAATGGAGAGATAGCAACCAAACATTGTTAAATCTCCCTAAAATCAAATTGGTTACTAGATGCCTCTAGAATTAATCCTTTTGTAACTTAAATGGCCACCAGGAATCTAGAAATCCACCAACTTCCTCTACTTTAATTAACATTATCTCCTGCTCCCATCAAAATACAAATGATTAATCACAGTTTAAAAAGAATCATTCCCTAATGTTAGGTCCTATATAGCTATCTGGGTCTTGAGAGGGGTAACTTGGATATAGTCCTAATCTTTGGTAATGGCCACTCTCAACTGAAACCCATATTCTCATGTCTGTCGGCATGAAACTTTACCATTAGACCAAGTAATCACCCCTGTAGGCACGCATGACTAATTAACAAAAACAGAAAAATATAAAATATAAAATTCGATATGATAGGATAGATTTCTAGAGGGAGGGAAACTGGGATAAAAGATAGGAGAGAGAATTTTAGGCTCCATCTGGTTTGTGGGATGAGAAGTGAAAATATGGAATATTATGGAATATTTCCCCCTTCCCATGTTTGGTTTGTGAGATGTCATGAGATGGGATGAGAAGAAGGTGGTATTAAGAATTAACAACAGAATATTTAATAATTAATTCATTTGCTAATTTATTAGTCATTAAATAGTTCTTTTTAAATTAATAATTTAATTAAAATAAATAATTTAATGAATAATTCATATTAAATTTATTAGTTAAGTATTGGGTATTAATAAAATATAATACTAACAATAACCTATAAACTAATAAAATATAAATTATTAGTTAATTAATTATGGATTTCAAATAATTATTATCTAATTAATGATAAAATACTAAATAATAAAAAAGTATTATTAAATAATTAATAATTAGCAAAAAACAGTTTATAATTAATTAACTAAGCAATTAATTAATAAATAAATAAAGATTTTATTATTAATTTAATTAATGTTTCAATGAAATTAATTAAATAATTTACAATACAAATAAAATTATTAATTAATTCATGGTAAATATTAATAAAATAAATTTTAAATATTAATTCTTAATTAATAATTGATTAGATAATTATCAATATAAAATAATTATAAAATTGTTTCATTAAAATACTAATAATTCATAATTAGTCATACTAAAATATATTTTTACTAATTAATTAATTAATAATTGTTACTAGGGTTGACTTTCCCACTTTTTTCCTTTTGCAACCAAACAATGAAACATGAGAAATTTCGAACTAGTTTCCCTTTCCCATCCCATTAAAATCTTTCTTCAAACAAAAAACAGTCTTAAGGAAATTAAAACGGTTTCAAATGGAAGAGAAAAAGTGGAAGGAATTAAACATAGAGAGAGTCACGCCACCCATCTCAATATATGGACATTACTTGGCTCCTACCATGGTTGGACTAAAGCATCCATCCACCTCTTGATTTTCAGTTCTAACCCTAAACCCTAAAGTTAGTATGTAAAATAGCTTTGGTCGAATCTCGGATGCATGTCCACCAACAAGATAGGAGCCAAGTATTTCCCATAATATATAGAACTAGTAGTGACCTATGCGATGCATGAGCTACTTTTTATAAATGTATTTCTAAAGTGGAAAATGAAGTAACAATGGTTCACCAAAAATTTTATATATTTCTAGTTCTTTATATAAAAAATAGAGAAAAACCTAATAGCCCATGGAAAGGAGAAATGATTTCTTTAGACTTTTATATAAGAATAAAAATGGTTCACCCCATGTATTGGTGGGCAAATTTGGGTTTTGACATTAATTGGTTCAATGCATTAAAATCTCATCACTAACACTAACCAAAAACAATCTTTAACTCTGGGTACTCAACCGTAACCTAACCTGATCACGAAATTGGTTTTATCAGGTTGGGTTCCAAATTTACAAATATACACAATATCACTTGTAGGCACATATGTTAAGTAAGCATCCTATAGTGATACATAGTTTATGATAAAAAAAAAAAAAACACTCCTCCTACAGTGTTGTATACATAAATCAAAATAATATATATACATTAATTGGGTTTGGATTGGGCCAAAGTGCCCAAAATATCAACCCTAACCCAACCCCACTCTATAGTCAAGCCCATCCCAATCAAACCCATTTTTTAAAGGTAGAGTTTGGGATGTTTGCATCCCTTAGCTTCATTCAAAAGTCAGTTTTGCGGCTTTTATAAGCCTATTTTTCAACTTTTCGCATTTTTTTACCAAATACGGCTTTAGGGCGTTCCTGGTTTCTCAGCTCATGTAACACCAGAAGTCAGTCAGTCACTATACAAAGCCCTCCGAAACGGGCACCAGTTAAGAAGTTGTAGATTGTACAACCTATTTAAATTTTACTTTGCAAATGGACTGACTACACAATGGAACATTTTGTTGTAGATATTTTATGTCCTTCTACATTAAACAAAGTGATCCAAGTAAGTTTCTATGATGAATAAAAAAACCAGGAAATACAGTTTTCATTGATGGACAGTACATGTTGAAAAACAGTTGCATATATATTTGTCCTATACTATATGGTGAGTGATTATCTCAACAAGTTTATTAACTCATCTATTGAATGGCTGTAACGCATTGACATGAGTTGACCAATTCTAACGGCAACATCTTGTTTAGTTTTTATTTCCATATAGACAATATAAGAATAGATGGCTGTGCTTTTATGAAGGTAGTTTTCTTTCTTTTTCTTCCTTTTAATTGGCTAATTTATTTCAATTTCATGAACTGGATGATCTATGACATTGGTAGGGCAGACAGCACATTCCATTCGATACAACTGGCAATGTATTTAATTCTCAAAACAAATCTTCATTTCTAGTTCTACTACTAATATATAAAAGCACCCATTCTTGGTTATGGAGTAATAGATATATCCTTCTATAGAGACTACCCTTCTCCCAGTAGACTGTTCCAGCTACAAAATTGTGGCTTTGTTTGAAGGTTGAAGCATTAAAGCAATATTAAGAAGTCATATGAATTAAAATATTGGAAATCTGCATTTCAAGTTTTGGATTTAGAGGAGAATTCAAGGATTAATTAACAGTTTTTGGTTCAGAAACCCCAAGTTTATGGCCATACGAGACTCTGTCTTTCTTGTATGCCCATTTGACATATTTTGCTCTTGTGTAGAGATCAAAATGGACCAAATTTGGGCCAAACTTGGTGACCCCAACTCAGTCCTTTTTAGTTGTATATATATATATATATATTGGGTTCAAGCCTAGCCCAGATCAAGTGATGAGGTTGAGCTTCATATTATGGATTTCCTAATTTAAGATGAAAGCAGACCCAAGCTCCGTGATCAGTGGCACAGCCTGGCCTATTATTTCAATATCTACATCTCATTGATAAAAGATATGGCCATAAGTGGCAAAGAGGGCAAGAACCAAGTGACTTTTATTCATCACCATTTCAATTAATAATCAATACTTTTAACCCTAAAAACATATATAACTGGATTCTTCTCCTTTTCATTGAGTTCACATCTACATCTCATATAACGTGCCACACGGCCGCTACAGATACACATCTCAGCATGCATTGAAAACATCTCTCGAAGTTATCATTGAAAAATGTTGCCAATACAGGCAGTTGGAATGTACTGTGGAGCGCATATGTGAATTCCCTTTCATTTGGTTAAAAATCGTTCATCGTATAGCGGCATTTTCTTTAATAGTCTCCATCAGAATGACTGTACAATATAGAGACTTTGTACAGTATTTGCAACCCAAATTTGAAATTTCATATTACTCCGAACAATAAAGGGTGTCATATCCTTCTTGTTTATTTGGATTTAGCCAAGAAATAGATGAAAGATAGGCAAATGATTTCCTAAATAGATAATTGTATATGGTCAATCAACGAATGTCATTTCTCTTTGTTCTTTTAAAATTTGTAATGATTTAAAAGAGAAGTAATTATGTAGAAGATAATGATAATTACAAGTTGAAGTTGACTATTATTTATGATAATTACCTTTTTTTATATTTTATTTACGAAAAATACCTTGATTTGATTGAAGTTGATTATGATTATTAAAGGGATAAAAAGATGGTTCTAGTTGATAACTTTTTGTTTCCATCGTTGATATACAAAACCAAAAAAAAAAATTATCATTACCTAATTTTGAATTTGTTCTCAGTGTCTCTGGTAATGAGAGAAGTTCATGAGTTTCAGAAATTTTTATTACTTTTGCATGGTCATAGTCCCAACATTTTTTTGGAAACCTACTTGATCAATTCCTAGGTTTTTTAGGGGGAGGTATATTGGGATCATTTTCTAGTATAGGAAGCCAAATACAACCCTAAACGCTAAACCATATTGAAGCTTTTAGTCACCAGTCTCCCATTGAAATCTAGGTTATCTGGATAAACTTAAGCAGCCAAAAGTTCAAGAGGTGGTTAAGAAATAATAACAAGGATAAATAGCTGAAACATCTCCTGAAGTTTCTGGTTGCTGCTAAAATTTTCTCTGAAGTTTGGTAATTCTAATCATCTCCTCCAAAATATTCATGTAATTACTTTTAATAAAAATGTTTATTTTTCAAATTTTATCTTCATATGTATCAGTACCCCAAACCCTTCCAACCTCTTTTTTCTATAATTGATTTGTTTTCGAAATTTAACCCTTCATATCAATCACTAGCTCAAAGGTAAAGCTGCAACTTTGAATTCTCTTTGTTTTTGTTGTTCATAAAACAGTTTGTATTGTTTTTTTTTTTTTTCTTATAGAAACCAGTCTCAAAAGTAATTGTATGGATATTTAAGACATTTTCATACCCTCTTTTTGAACAGACAATAATTAGAAACTTCAGGAAAGGTTTCAGCAATGATCAAAAACTTTAGGGGAAGTTTCAGCAACAGTGATATACTTAAAATAGAGGGTTGAGGTGGGACTCATATACTCTTCCAATCAAACCAGAACTTAGGGATGATTATGCAGATTAAAACCTTCATCTGCCCATTTCATCCGAAATGCAATTAATGGAAACAAAATCACACAAAGCTATACTTCTATGGAATCCTCAGTAACTCCTTATGGAAACTTAGATATGAACAGTTGTTTGGAATCCGAGTTTTAGGTTGCACCGAATTAAGTATATTTATGGAAACTAGATTGACTTGCCAAACACTGTCAGCTAGTTCCACAATCATGTTGGAAAGAAAACAAATAAAATAAATAAATGAAATTTAAAAGCCACCAAGATCACCTCGTTCTTCCACCAAATCCCAATTGGCCTATATTCTAAACCAAAATTCGGAAATTTTTGATACATTAAATAATTCCACCAAAGATTTCAAAAACATGTGCATCTGATTTTAGGGGATTTGAGACTTCTTCTTCCCAGAAAACAATTGAAAATGATTCAGGGGTTGACTCTAGCATATTCCCTTGACCGCTATTGGATGTTGATGCCCATTTGGACACCCACCACAAATTGGGTCCCACATTAGAATATTGATTTACCGTTCATCATGATCATCGCATGGTGATCCTAACTCTTTCTGTGCTTAGTTCAATTTCTAGTTAAATTGAGAGAGAGAGAGAGAGTAATGGTTAATGGAGGAGGAGTTGTTCAACTTCATATCTGTAGTGTAGACTGTGTAGGTAGGAGAAGCAAGTTTTCCAAGAAAAATGCCCTGAAGCATTCAATGCACATACTTGCTTGTCGACTACGAAAGTAAACTACAAGAGTCACAACCTCCTGTCATCTACGTACGTTGAAAGTTGAAACCAGATAGGTAGTTTGCAGACTTAATTACCAAATTTTCTAAGCTATATATAAGTTTGTGAAGGACAGATATGTCATGTGACCTCCATTCTTTGACTGAATTTGATCTCTCGATCCTACACTTTAATGTTTTGTGCTAAGGCGTACATTATAATCAAATAGAATTCATCAAAATCCATGTGATGGTTTTGATTGGTCAGACTGTCAAACATGATCATTTCTATATCTTAATTACATCTCTTCTATTAACAAATTAACCCCCTTATAATTTCCTGATCAAAGGGAGTATAAGGCTTGTCATTTTTACTTTTATCTTTCTTTCTTCTTTGGGGAGGTGGTTTTTCATTTAGTGATTTAAGAATGCATAGTAAGAATGGCAATTTCCTCCATAAAATTGGGGCCTCGTCTCAAACGGGGTGGGTTTTTCCCGACCTTAAACAGGGATGGGGTGGGGACGGGAAAAATATTTTTTTTCTTGAATTGGGGATAGGGTAAGAATGGGTTTTGTATATAATTTTTCGAACCCGAAGTTAAATTAGTAAAATATCTCTAGGTTTAATATTAATATTTAAAATATCTCTAAGTTTTTCCCTAAATTCTTAAAATCCTATGATCCCATAATTTTATTTTTGAATTACCCCTAAAATATTATAATTCAATTCCTAAAATACCTCCAAATTCCTATATCCTATGTGTAAATTGTCCATAAAATAGATAATTGCCTTAGAACAGGAAAAATTTGAAGATTCCCCATCCTCGACAGGAAATGGATGCCCCACCACCGGAGATAGGGCAAATTATCTTAACTACGGGGCGGGGACGGGGAGGGGGTGCCCCGCCCCGTTGCCATTCCTAATCCACAGAATTCCAAACACAGATTTTGATATTCAAAAGATGCCATTTTCTGGCTATACAAGGGTATTTTAGTAATCCAAATGGGCAAATTACAGTGCCAATAATGCAGTTTAACAATAGGCTTAGATTACAATAAGGCGAGCTTTGTTTAACCCAAGAGAAAAGTAAATCAAACTAGCTAGGCGCTCATTTTAACTCGTGCATTTTATAATAAAAAGATGGTAAATAACTTTGTAAAATAATAAATGAAAAGCTGAAGAATGGATGGAGCTATGCCTCTGCTAACATAAAGAACTTTGAAGAACACGAACGATTTCACACAGAGCACAAAAGTATGAAAAAACTAGACAAGGTATTTGTGCTGATAAGTAGGTTTTTAGGGCTGTTGATGAGCACTTTGTCTTTTCTTTTCTACTTTATTTACATAGTTGCTTTGTTCAAGGATTCTAATTAATAAACAAAAGTGGTACTAAGTTGGCCGGGGCCCCCTAACACCATTATTAATTTGGGCCAGTCTCTAGCATCTATACCGCCTAAATTAAATCATGCTTCAAATCTTGGAATGCTGGGAAAACGCCAATTGCAATGTGAGTTTTCACTTTACATGGCTTAATTTCTAAGGATTATCAAGTGACAAAACTTAGGGGATTCTTGTTTTCAAAATCTTTTAATTTGTTCCTTCATCTATGTCTCCATATGTTTGTTCCTTATCTCCTTTTTTTTTTGTTTCCATTTTGCTTTTTTGCTTTTATATTAAGTCAAGGGTTCACATTTACCTCCCATGCATGACCAATCCAGAGAATCTTTGAAAAAAAGAAAAGAAAACGACCCTTCTAGCTAGCCAGAGTATCCCCACTTTGAAGGACAATTTGAATTCTAGAGAAATCCTGCAATTAGCAAGCTCTTCTTAGGAAAATACAAGGGAACAACTATTTTCTTATTCCTCTACCAAAAACAATAATTTCTTATTCTTCCAAAATGACTTTTATGTATATTAAATAGACAAACGTGATGAACTATAAACCCCATGGTCATAATTCTTTTTCACATTGACATATACATAAATCATGAATCCTTAAATTATTTGATAACATTAACTTTAAAATGACAATGCAACAAGTCATTCAATTCAGCCATTTCAATTCTAATAATCAAACTGCTACGCCCAAATTGGTGCTTGGTTGGCTTGAATTCATCACCATCTAAGCCCTGTCCTAATTATATGAGGTCGGTTACATGAATCCCGTTTCGCCATACCATTCCTAAATTATTTCATGGTTGGTTGGCTTGAATTATTGACCCTATATGATATGTGTTGTACCCTATTTAACAGTGAACATTTAAGGGCTCTACCTAGCTCATCTAGCTCATTTGGACCCACAATTATGTAGAATTCAACGATAACGGATGATATTATTTAGCACCAAGCAATCAATGACCTAAAGCAGTAACCATTCATAACTGTCATGTATGCATCAAGGCACCTCTACTATAGGGTCAATCCGTGAGGTTAATCGATCCATGATTCAACTGCTTGGGCTGGGTCAATCTTTATCCAAATCTAGACTAAGGGCTAGTAAGCTGAGCCCAGACCTGTGTAGGCCCAATATAGGTCCGGATCCAGCCTTGGAAACAATGGACAGTTGAGCAGTTTGAAACCACGTACCAACATACTATTCCCAAGCTAACAGTTTACAAGAGCAAGTCAGCAAGGCCAAATGAACCCATCAGGCCAGCCGGACCCATTAACACTCCAAGGTATAGAAAAGACCAATACAGATTTGGAAGTGACCTTATACTGTTTTTTTTTTTTTTTTTACTTTTATTGTTTTAAATTATTTTTATTTAATTTTTCGGTGGGTTAGAGAACCCATGTTAATAAGTGAAGGAAACTTGAGGGAAGCTACCAAACCAAAATCAAAATCAAAAATCAAATCAGCAGAAAAAAAAGTGAGTGAAAACAAACACATGAAGCCAACAATAGTTAATTAAAAATTTGTTTATTTATTTATATATTTATTTTTTTTGTTTTTTGCAGGTAAAAACCTCCAAAAGACTTCGACAAGATAAGTTAAATTGAGAAAACTTAATGTGTATGGAATTCATGGACATTGACCAAGAAACCACCAACCTATACCCTAGCTAGGCCATAGAGTTACCATGAGAGAGAGAGAGAGAGTAGACGATAATCACAGCTAACAGGAACCATTAATTAAAGAGGAACAGGGTGGGTGGTGAAGACTGAATAGAGATGTTGCTTTCTCAAGACATGGAGACACAATAAGTGAGACCTTACGACGTATATGTCAAAGTCTTGACAGGCAGAGCTGTCGAGGAAACAACCTGCATGGCCGCACAGGAACTGCGAATGCTCTGTCAAAGGCTTCTCATTTGGATTTCATTCAAAAACAGGCTTACATATATCTACACCTCCATTACTCCCATTCACTCTCACAACTCACCTCAGATCGCCTGGTTTATTCCTTTACAAAACTAGGAATTGGGTTTTCAAAACCCTACTTAATCAAATATTGAATATTTTGAAACACCCACTCATCGGCTCATTGCAACATGGGGAGTGGAGATAAAGCATATTCTATTATCATGGAATTTGATCAACTTCAGTGGCTTATAAAATACATTTTTCTTTGTTCCATCATTTTACTTCATTGAAACTTGCTTCTGGTTAATATAAAATTTGTAGTAGTCCTTGTCTGGGGGCCTGGGAATGGAATTTGCCAATCTTAAGGTAAGAAGATTTGACTAACCCCTCCTTTATTTATATTAATTGTAGCCACTGGGATCGAGAACTAATCATGGACTATTGCCTTGCAAAGCAAGTAAATCTTGGTGCAGGGACCTATATCGTCTGTCTCTGTATTAGAAAATTCACGGGATGGAGAGACCTGAGTTTGTTGTTCATATCTGGAAATCTTAGCTTTGCCATATTATTTGGTACAGAAGGAATCTTGTTCTGACATCTAGCATATATTCTATTTGTTATGGTTATTGTCATTCCGGTTTTTTACCAAGCAGTTGGGGTGTACAAATTATTAATTCTCTTGTCCATGACAGCTCCTACCCTACCTACGTATTGTACTTCCCTCGGTGAACTGAATTCTAGTAATTAATTGGAGTTTGTGGGGTCCCCAAATGATGATGTGTCAATTGTTTTTTAGTCAATACCCCATTAGTTTCAATCCATTCATGGTTGTCGAATTAGCTGGTTTGGATGTTATATCCATCACCCAGTAAGGATTCCACCATGTTCACTACCAAACCATTTGCTTTTAAAAACCCATTAATTCATTCAGTCAACATGCAATGGCTTGGCCGGTCGATGAACTGTTGGATCATTTGACATTTTGATCTGGTCAGGTCAGGTCAGGTGTAAAAGAATTACTCTCATTTTTTCTTTTATATTTTATCTATTTTGATCATCAATAAAAATACTTTTTATTTTTGTTTGATATCATGATGTATTTTATCTGTTTTTTCTATTTTGTATATCTATTATTTAATGATGACATAATGGATTAATCCATTTGATTAGAATGAATGAACCACTAACCTGTTAATTGAATGGAGAAATTGGTTCCATTTCTGCGTCAATTTGTAAAAACATTTGTAAGTGAAAATTTGAGGAGTATAAAATATTATGTAGCGTGTGCTTTGTTTCATGGGTGTTTCATGATATGTGTTTATCAAAACGTTGTTATGTTATCACCAAATCAGCATTTAGTCCATCATAGTATAAATACTCACAAAAGTCAGCCTTGATTTATATGCACACTTACCATTGGGAAAGTTTCATTTTAACGCTACCTCCAATGGTTAGGCGTTTATTCACTATTCTGTTGATGCGGCGCCGATTTATCATAAACGGATAGTATTATTTCTTTTCTCGATTTTGAAAACAGATCAAATACAAACAAATTAATTAATAAACAGAAGCTCTACCAAACACATACTTAATCTATACTCCTCGGCTCCTCTATTATTAGTTACTTACAATTTAATAAAAGCCACTTTTTTCTTTTTCTTTTTCTTTTCTTTTTTCTTGGGAGGGGGTACTGAGCATGGACTTGACTCCATATTTATTTTTGTTGATTCAGTTTTTTTATGTCTTGTTGTTATTTGTTTTCATAGAGGTTTTTTTTAAAGAATTAAAGTTTGCTTGTTTTCATTTAGATTTTTTTTTTATTTTAAATGGTAATAGAATTCTACTAATACATCCCCAGAGCTTTTTCATTCTTCAAAGAAAATGTTAATTTGCTCGGAGTGTCTGGTTGCATAGATTAAGCTGATCATTGAGTTGCCAAAACACAGCAATAGTTTTACTATTGGTGTGAAAGAGAAATCAAAACCCACATCATTTCCCAATGGATATATATATATGGTCATATCATTTCAATCATATCCCATGCATTCAGCAGGAATCAGGAATCAGGAATAGATAGATAGAGGCCGAATGGTATAATGTCAAGAGGTCAGCCATGAGTATAAGATTCTGGGGCATGATAAGCTGGACCAGAGATTGAACTGGAAAGCTGTACGGTTCTGGGTTTTGCTGGTTTAACCGTGCACACTTTAACCACCAAAACCGCTTTAAAGCACTGAACTCAACTGAAAGCAATCCCTTTCCTTGGTTTTCCATTCAAACCCAGTGTCTGCTTCGGCCGGTTCTAAGGACAGTGACCATTATATGTACGTAGTCTTACCTTTTATAGAGGACACTTCTCTCAATCCATGCATCGAATTCATTGACTACCTCCTCCACCTAGGAAAACACACGAAATTACAGATGAAACAACAAATCAGCACCGTTGATCATGTGATGCAGTATTGATCATCATAACATTTTTTTCTTTTTTGATAAAAAGCATCAGACTGAGAAACATTGTCTTATGAACTAGTTCTTTGATTCTTTTACCTTTGGGCCCTAGTGCCCCACAATTTGTTGGTGCTCACATCCTTAATTACTAGTCAAAAGATTTTCAAAAGAGACAAAAGGCAACCCTTGTGAATGTAAATTTTCCTCTCTAAAGTATATGATTTCACATCTGTGCCAACAGTACATCCCAACCCTGCATTGGGAGCATTTCCCAGAGATGTTCTCAATGCACGTTGAGTTGTGCATGTGGGGCATGCCCTTTCGGGTGCTGATGTGATCTCAAAGTATATATATCAATAATGAAAACAAAAAGAGGAATTAATTTAATAAAGAGGCTTCTTTTTAATTTGATAAATTCCAAAATAGATATATGAGGATAAATATTAATATCCATTAAAAACAAAAAATAGATTAATTATTGTCAATGTGAACTCCTTTCTCATTGGGAAAATTTCCTCTCTAAAGTATATGATTTAAATATACTTTGAGATCACATCATCAAAGTATATATACCAATAATGAATGAGAGTTCTTTAATTATTGTGAATGTGAACTCTTTTGAAAATTTCCTCTCTAAAGTATTACTTAAATAATTAAATAATATTATAAATAACTAATTTTTAAATACTTTAAATATCAAAATATTAATAACTAAATCATATTTTATATATTATTTCAAAAACAGAAAATAGATTAAATAAAAAATTATGTTATAACTTTAAAAAAAATTATCAAAAGCACAAAAGTAATTATAACTAGCGGGGCCCCATGCGATGCACGGGATGTGGCACCCCTCCTTGTCCCTCACCCCTATAGTCAAGACACTCTACCTCATCCATGCCCCATCCCGATGGCAGGGCGGGTTGGAGGCAAAGCACCCATTCTCTATTTGGGATGGAGAATCCACAAATTTTCCCCACCCCGAGGCAACCACTAAAAATAATCTAATTTATTGATATTTTACAAATAGGATTTTATGAATTGGATTATGACAATTTGGGGGTATTTTACAAATGGAATTGCGGGATCTTAGGATTATAAGAATATGAGGAAAAACTTAGAGATATTTTAAAAGTCAATATTAAATCTACTAACATTTTATTAATTTACCATCGGGTTTGGGGATTATATGCAAACCCCATCCATTTCCCGTCCCTGATTTAGAGCAAAAATATTTTCCCCATCTCCATCGTGTCTCTTCTCCATCCCTATTTACCATTCGAGAAAACTTGCCCCATTCAGGGTGGGGCAGGGTACTATTTATGTTTTATATACTATTTTTTTATAATTATTTATGTTTATATACTATTTTTAAATAAACTTTAAATGTTTTTAATATAAAATAATTGAATACTAAAACATATTTTAAACATTATTTATAAAACAAAAAATAGATTAAATAACAAAATCTATAGTAACATTAATAAGAATATAAAATATAAATAAATGAAAAAATAAATAATATTGAAATAGTGGAAGTAGATTAATTAACTTAGAGGTATTAAATCTTTTTATTAGTTGTTTATTGTATTTTCATTATAAATATATTTTCAGAAATTGTGTATTCTCACTATAAATTTTCAATAATGATTGGAGATTAAACTATTATTGTTATTTGTTAGAGATTAGACTATTAGTTTAGCTAAAATTAGGAGTATTCACTAGGCAATTCAGTTTGTCGGGTTAGGTAGTTGGTCACTTGAAACTGACCAACCATTAGTTAATTAATAAATGTTCAATTTTTTAATATTTAGCATAATTTACAATAATCATTGTAATTTAATAAATTGTCATTAAATTTTTACAACAATTATTTATTCACAAAAGATATTACTAATTGGCATAATTTACTAATTTCTATAAATCCAATAACTACAGTTAACAATTATCAAATGATTTAGGGAAACTCTTTAATTAATAATCCATAATTTTTTAAATAAATAACAATTAAAAATTAGGAAATTAATCTACAAAAAATATTCTCCAAAACTATTTAAATAATAGTCCATTATTATTATTCAACTAAACAATTATTAAAAATTTTAGGATAATTAATCTATCAGAAATTGTTTCATATTTATTTAAATAACAAATGGTGTAATTTTACTTAAAATTAATGTAATTTACCATAATTACATTAAAATACTATAATTACATCACTTTGATTAATGGTAAATAATTTAATCTTAAAAAGTAAATAATTTACATTAGTTCACATTAATTTATTGTTATTGTAAATAACTAATTTGTTATACATTTTTGCTAATCAACAACAATTTCAATAATTTTTCGGAATTATCATAAAATATTGTAATTTATTGTTATTTAATTTACTATTAGTCAATTAGTTATAGAAAATTATTAGAATTGTAGGTATGGCAATTTTTCCTATAAAACTAGGGCCCTACCCTACCCCGAGGGGGGGGGGGGGTAGAATGTCTTGACTACAGGGGTGGGGGACAGGGAAGAGTGCCCCATCCCATGCATCACACGAGACCCCGCTAGTTAATTACTAAAGACTATTTCGGAGGAATGCTGGTAGGCTCGAGAGTTGCTGATTTGCAAAGTGGAGACCATCACACCGATCGTGAAGCTAACCAAGTTGTGGACTAGACCGCTCATGAGGCTCTGTGTGATCCGGACTCCACTCATTCTTTTTTTGTAACTATAATCTCTCCCATGCTTTACCTATTATTTGTCGGAATTACTGTGGGGACGAGCTATCCCCTATATTGTGTAGCTCCTCCTGATTTTCACCAAAGAAAAAAAAAATTCATTAGAAGAAACATTATAAAACTAATTTAGGGTCTGTTTGGTTTGCAGTCAGAATCAGAATTGGAATCGAAATCCTCCAGAATCAAAATCGGGATGGTCCATTCCAATAGTCTGTTTGATTCAAACAGAAACGGGAGTGAGAATTAAAATCAGCAAGAATGGGATTTCATTCCCAAGGGGCAGGGAATGGCCATTCCTCAAATGGGGGAATGCCATTCCGGCAGGAATTAGAATGAAATTCCGATTCCGCCCAACCAAACAGTTGGAATCAGAATAACCTATTCAAATTCCGATTCCCATTCCAGACCTCTATTCCCGCAAACCAAACGGGACCGTAATAGCTTATGGTGGATGAAAGCGCATACTAACGGGAGTTTTACATAAATACTTTGAAATTGAATTGTATGTGCATGAGTGCATCCCCAATTCAGTCTAAAAAGAATCATAATTTGGGGCATAGGACAGGTGAGAGGATGAATTTTGTCTTTATTTCAATAAATAATGATTTGTCCATCTTTTCACTAAGCAGCCTCTCCACTTGTCCAATTGTTTGTAAGCATTCTTCTTATATAAAACTTTTAATAAGGAGCAAATAAGTCCAACTGTTCTACAACGTCACCTTCTATGGACTTATGCTTCAACCTAAAGAAGTTGTACCCTAATTAGATCAAAATTTTATTACAACTAAACAATTAAAATATCAATATAAGAAATCATAACAATTTAGGTTTGTCAATTTTAGAAGATTTCGTATCAAATACATGGTTTGTATTGGTCATGTCGGCAACCCACCTGGTGGAAGAAACCAAAAAAATTAAAAACGAAAACTGTTTTTAAATTTAAAGGAAAGAATTAAAGAATTAAAGGCTGTGATGTATGAACAGCACTTCGCTGTTTCATATCACTTTTTTATGTTTTATTTCAATTATTGACTTCTTTATTTTTTTTTTCCTTGGTTTGTTTAAGGAAAGTGTTTAAATACTGAATTCTTAGTAGGTGAAGACCTGATTATAGCTTATGCTTATGAAGACTTGCAGCTACATAGCAACCTGGCTGCTTTCAGACCATCATGTTATCTAATTAGGTGGATTAGAAAATTAGACCAAACAATTTAAAACAAGACAAAGATAACTAACCACCCAATTGAAATTAGTTGTTGAGAAGAGTAGTGTTTGCTAATAGTCTTTGAGTGATCCAATTGGCACAAATTAGTTTTTGAGTGATCCAAAATTGCGCCGCATATATATGGCTTCACTTAACACTGTTGATGCAGATGGTGCAATTTTCAGCCACAACTTTGTGTTTGATATCCATCTTCATTTCCTAACTCACTAACCATTGAAATGGCCCCCTCCCACCCCAACAAGGAACCAGCAAAAAATCCAACGCTGCTAGCTCTTGGTCTTGGATATATCCCAGACAAGCCACATTTGGTGGTAGGTCCTGACCCATGAATCCAGATTAGAAGTGTGCTTTAAGAGACACGTCAAGTGGAATGGAACAATGGAAGGATGAGCTTGTTGGGTTGTCCCAACATATATAAGAAAGTCTCCATGGTGGAACAAGAATGAAGCATGTGGGATTGTCTCTCCTCAGTGTTCCTTCTCTTTCATTCCACTGTGTGGGAGAAGGCTCATTCATGTTTGTGGAAGAATCCTAACAATTAATAAGCCTACAGTCGATCGCCGTGGTGCAATTTCAACGGTGGTTGAAATAGCAGGGCCATGTTATCCTTTGATTCAAGCTTTTTATTCAAAAAGCAAAAATGGGTTTCTACAAATTGCATTAAAAACCTGGAAAAATGATGAATCTAGATGGGCTTTTACATCAGTTTATCCTTCTTCTCCTATTGGATTCTTCTCTTCCCAACCTAACTTTATCCTCTAAAGTTTAGTCTTTTTCTTTTTTGTTTGATCTTACCTTTAATGGCGTGAAGGTATTATTAAACATTTAGGTAAACCTCCCATGTGATAGGTGACCTCCTGAACCGCCCAAGCTTAGTTGTTTTGCTTCATCCCATGTTATCCTATGTCTTACTACTTGTGGGATTCTTCCCTTCTCCTCCTAAGTTCAACCATTATAGAAATCCAAGGTTTTTATTTAGACTAACTTAGATAAATAATTTGATACATGCAATTAGTGTCTCTTTCCATGTTAATTAACCCTGTATATGCCTTACCACATTCTAAAGCTAAGTTTGAACAATGCTCCTTTAACCATGTGAAGACATGAAAACTATTTACTTAACTAGACTGTCTATCTCTGGTTGACCATGTTTGTGGTATATAATTCCATGCGCTCTCTCTCTCTCTCTCTCTTTCTCTCTCCAAATTATTGTTGAAAATAAAGACATGAAAATTTTAGTTAGACAATCCATATGACAAACAAGCTGGTGGATAGACAATACTTTTAGTGTCTCATCCATGTTAGCCCATGTGTGTTACCACCACTTAGGCTGCTCTTCCTCTCCTAACTTCAACCAAGTTGTATTTGTCTATTTGGTTATCTTTCAATCAAATGAAGATGTGAAAGATCAAATCAGCTAGCTCGATCACCATTCTTCTGATGGGAGACCCTCTAGATTGAAATGTCTTCTTCCTTGTGTTAGTTTCTCTCTTACCCTTCTGCCCATGTACAACTTTTACTTCTAAAAAACTTTGAATTTTGTTTACACAAGAAAGTGCACCAGAGAATAAAGGGAGTGGACGTAATGCGAAGTTGGTCTTATTAGGATAAACTTGCCACGTGAACAAGGAACAAAGCCCCAAATACATAGGATATCCACTTATATTCTCATCCAGTTGTGTAGATTCTTCACCACATGACATAGCAAAAGTTGCTCCATTGAATTTGGTTTTTGCTATCCCAAACGTATCAAACTATGATTTGGTTAGCTAGAGTCCAGCCACGGTATTGTTGCTTGCCACATCATCTTCTCTCATTCCCTCACATGTAACCACCATCACCACCACCACTACTAGGAATGACAACGGCCTGAGCGGGTCAGGGACGAGGAGCCGCTCCCCATCCCCATCCCCGCAAAAAATCTCCATCACCATGGGGAACCCCATACTCCGCATAATTTTTTATAATGTCAGCTATTTTATTTTTGTTTTTTATTTTATTTAAAAAATAAAAATAAAATAATTAAAATTTATAATCCTATTAGAAAATATTCAAATATATTCAATCATATTTTTTAAAATATTAATATATGGACGTATGTGTGTATATATATAAATGTATGCATACATATATACATATATATTAGTGGGGATCCCACAGGATGGGGATCAAGGTCCCCGTGGGGTGGAGAGTGTTCTCCTTGTCCCCACCCCATCCCTGCCAACAGGATGAAAATTTCCCCATCCCCGCCCATTCAAAGTAGATCCCAATGGGGGTAAGAAAAATGGAGCAAATTGCCATATTGTTAGCTACAAATTAGACCTAATTTAGACACCCCTATATCATTCTAAAAGAAAAGCTAACCTAAATGCTTCAAGACTTGTCACATGGATGGTGGGTCATTAGGTTAATTAACATCATGTGACTCATCTGGACCACATGGGCATTCAAGGAAAACAGATCAATTTTTTAGGTGTCATTTCCAAAGAAGCATGGTACTGTTAACAATGTGATAAGCAGTTGGAAAAATGAGTGTGTGATGAAATCAGTGTAAAATGTATTTGTCATATATTCACCTTTTTTGTTGGGTCCCTCCAATTGCCAAATTGGCAATTGCTGTAGTTACTCCTTAAGTTATTTCTCTTGATCAGTCAAGCCTTTGGGGAAGATCAAAGATGACACATTTATGTACTCAATAAGGTAGTTAAATATTTTCATTTAAGAACTTTAGGGAAATAGAGGAAAGTCTCCAAGTCACAGACAATAATGTTACAAAGCACAGATGCCCTTGATCTCTGCTTTAGACTAACTCATTCACCTTAGTCAAAAGTAAGAAAGCAAATAACCACAACTTTATCACTTTCTAATTTCATGTCCCCAATCCCCATCAATGTTATAATATGATAATAATGAAGGAAGCTCCATAGAAAAAAAAAATTGATTGAAATTTGAAAATTATAAAACAAAATCTTTTCCATCATCACCACTAATGTTTGCACCCCGCACACGCGCACACACAGATGTAGACGGCACACAAATATATATGTGCACCTATTCAACATGGTCCACTTGAAAGATTTTTGGTTTCTTCATTAGTATTGTCAATTTGATTCGTGAATTTTTTTTTTTTTTTTGCCTTTCTGGGAAATGATATAATTCGTAAATGTATGAGAGAAAGAGATATGCACGAATATCCTCCCCAAGATTTAAAAAAAACTTATTTTTATTTAGATTATTAATTCCAGATACCAAATGTTCTGGTTCTGAACATTGAGACGTACCATCAGATTTATCATTCCCATATAGATAAGCATGGAAAAGTGGTTGTCCAATCACTTCTAATAAAATTATTTTATTCCCATTCAATTCTATGCAAGAATTATTTAAAAAACTAATTGTGAAAGTAATTATTTTCAAAAGAAAAAAAAAGAAAAATATCGTTTCAGAAGAATAATTAAATCCACTGTAAAATCAGACATTGATACAGCTTTTTGAATGAAAAGGTGCATTTAAGCTAAGCTGTAGATGGGTGAGGCATCCCATTCCTTGAGGAATCCGACCATAGCAAAAAAAAAACAAAAACAAAAACAAAAAAAAAAAACTTCATAAATAACCAAAAAAGTTCTTCACTGACTAAGATATGCCTAAGCCCACGGCATTTAGTTATTTGGCTTCTAGTCTTCTCCTAAAGTTCAGCCTGTCACTTCAAACTCTTGTTGGTATCAGTCGGAATTTTGATAGGCAAATAGTATCAATCAGTTCAGGAATACCGGAAAAGAAACTTCAAATTTTTCTAAGTTGGAAGATACAAGTGGATCAGGAAGAACAACACCCAGATGCTTTGAACTGTTTAAATCCATTTACCAAGAAAGAAAAATGCACCCATCTAGTCACTAAACAGTCTTCAATGTTGAAGTACTACACTAGCTCTTTTCAGACAAATATACTTTAAGTGAGATTGAAAGGGGAAAGCCTGATTCAATTAATTAACAAATTACAACCCACTGTATCATCATATGCTGAAACTACTGAAATATAGCCACATATGAGTTCTTATTTTCAGGGGAAAGGAATAAAAAGGAAAAGGGGGAGAAAAAAATTTCCTATTTGCATACCCATTTCACATGTCTTGTTTTTCTAGAGCATATAAGACAAGGATATAGTCTTTGTCTTAGCTTTTTTAAGCTTCACCAGTGAAAATGAGTAATCCTTCTAACCATATATTTGAAGGATTAAGATGGGTTGCAGCATTCTCAAGAGAAGAGGAGTGACAAAAGCTCTTAGGCTTCTATTCCCTCTTGAAATCTTTCTAGACTAGAATAGGGGATAATTAAGGAGCTAGTATTGAATAACTTGGCAAATACTCTCCCTCAATGCTTGGCTAGTATTTGAAGGTATTTTACTAAATTAATTAAATGGATTAAATTCAAAATGATATGTTGGTCATAAATTTAGTTCTTCATAATACTTTCTTATGCTTATCTATGTAAATTCTGATGGTTTAGATTTGAACTTGAGGTACTGTTGCTACTACCTTAATTTGTTGTTAAAACATTACCAAGTCATAAGAAAAGCAAGACAATGACAATTAAAAACAAAGCCTAATTCCTCTGGACTAAAACCAACAAATTGAGTGACAACAGCATTTAGTAAACCCATGAGATTAAAGCCTTCAGTATCTTTTAATCTAACTATGTAAAAGGGAAATTCTCTGAATTGTTTTAGATATTTGATGGAAGAAATAAAAGAGTTACACCCCATCATGTATTATAATTACCATTTGAGAGGAGATTTTCCATGTAAAATGGATGGTTTGACATCAAAAACTGTTGATTTTCCAAAATTCAGAGACACTACCAGCTTCAATGAGATATGCAGTAACTAAACTGTTAACTCATAAATCAATCTTTATTAGGTGTACATCATTTGAACTTAACAAACTGCACCATGTTCTTCTTGGATGCCAGCCTAACCCACAAGGACCTATACCCTTAATTCCCATCCACACCCTTCCTTTCCTACCAAAGAAATATCCTATCCCCAAGAAAACTAATAATCTAGCAACCATCCTCCTCTAATAGCCACTCTCTATTAAGGGTATGTTTGGATCAAGTACCTGTAGAGACAGTTTTTTATAGAACATCTATAACTGCAAGCCAATTTTTTAGTTAAACAAATACCACGTATGACATACAAACAAAAAAAAAAAGTGCTTTTACAGAAAATGATTTTGGTGACAAACCAAATAGGACCTTAATATTTCCCTATTAATTCAATTATTGGTTCCAAAACTTGTATTTCCCAAATTAGAAATCTTCTCCAACCAATCCAACCTGGAATAAATACAGAATTTTCCCATATAATGACAATTAGTGTGATCCATTCTTGCACAACTCTTGTTGATTTATCAACTTTTAAGAATTGCTTTTGAGTCGCTTTCAAGAATTGTTTTCTGTTCCCCCACAAGCAAACAAGAAGGGAACATGGCTTGTCTCAGCCGATGTTATAGCTCATAACTACAAATGTTCTAGATTCATGAACCCGTGGTTAAAATTTTTCTCTTGCATCCAAACTCAGCCACTTCTTTCTGTGTTCAGTCAATTGGATACATTTATATCAATTTTCAACCGCTTACATCCAAAATTGTACACCATACCTGGCTCTCATTTTGCCATCAAGCCATGGATTTTGTACACAAGGACATATTTGGCTAGATTTCAATTTTTACCTAGGTTTTTTTAGGTACGGATTTTCCAGTTACAACTGTAATTTGCACTTGAAAGAGAGATGAATAAAATGAACCAAATGTTGGGATGGTCGTCTTGATGTGAGGCCATGTTAAGTATCAGCATTTTTGTAGCCCAAAAAAGTAATCATCTTAACACAAACCAATTTATGGTTTAATTGGGTAAATTACATTTTTATGATTTTTCAAAGTATCAGTTATCTTTTATTCAGCCAGGCGCCTGTGTTTAAAGCATTTTAGGAAATTCTTTGTTTTAATAATTAACATATAAATGGCCTCGTTGGAAAACTTTGGAAAAAACTAAAAAAATATATATATATGAGATTCTAAAGTATCAATACACCCTTTCCAACTTATTGGGGTATATCAATATTTTGAACCTTATGTAAATTAGGGTTTTTCTATTTTTGAAACTTTTTTAAAACACCATTATCCATTATTGGTCCCTGCTATTTATGGCCTTGCAAGTGGTGGATTAGAACCCGATCTAACCCTTTGACATTTTAACTAGTCTTCTTACACTTGTTACCCCGAAATTTTGCCATTGCATCAAGTAATTCTCTCTAATAATGGCAATTATACCTAGTAGTTGAGATGGTCATTCGGCATCCCTTCAAAGGCTTAGTTTGAAAGGAGTATAAATACAAATATGTAGAGTGCAAAACCTTATATTTTGTATTATTTTATATGTATTTGTGTTGTACATATTTACATTTGCACTCCTTCCAAACTGAGCCAAATGTATAGAGGCTTGGGATCAAACCAGGGTAACTACATATTCTCTGTGCTAAGGTCATAAGACCTCAAATGTACCCTGCTCTATTCCCACTTCCCAGCCCTTAATCCCTATAATGTGTGAGATATATGATACCAAAATAGAAATTGTAATGATCTCTAATGAAAAGAAAAAAAAAAGAAATATATGTTGTATATTTGCCTCTTTTACATGTTGAAATTGTGGGGTGGGAAACAGTTCTTGTCATAAAGGAGGAGAAAGGAGGAGGGAGCAAAATAACTGAAATTTAACAGATGGAAATTTTTCCTGCCCCCTTTCACAATGACAGAAAAGGGCCAAAAGAACATATTCTAGCAATATTCCTTGATCTAGGTCTCATGGGCTGTGAGGAAGATGAATCATAAACGAGGTTCATCACAGTCCCCAAACAGGCCCTAAGGTAGGGTTCATGCGTGGAAGAATCAGTTCTTGAGAGTGAACCAAAAGGAGTTGAGCTGTCGCCAATGGCTCCACGAACCCAACAAAATAATGGGGATCGGGTCAAGCTTTAGGGCCTTAAAATGGGTTTGAGAGAGAGATTTTGCTCAAGTCTCTGAGCTAATCATTCAGAACAAGACCTTCACCTCCTCTATCTTAAGACCCACTTCCTCCACTCAATCAAAGCGTGATGTAGTGTGAAGCTTACTACCATACTATGATACCTAGTTAGCACCACATGAACCCAAGTGGCATCTACAGTTGATCAAGGGCACCACCCAATATCTATCTCCCCAGATGGACCCACAGAATAGTGGGTCTCAGCCTTTTGCAATTTGCATGCCTGATACGTGTCCACTGCTCACATGTTGATCCGGATGATTTCTTTTGGATGGAGCCTGTGAAGGAGGGTGGGGCGTTGGGAAGGAGAGGGAGATAGTTCAAAGGGAGTAAAGTGAGTCCAAGCATCAGCACAGCAGCAACAACAGAGCACTAAAAGGAGAAAGAAAAGGAAAGCGCGGGAGATTGTCGGTTGTTTTGAAACACAGGGAAGGAGTCACTGCCAATTGCCAAAGGACGATATCACCCCCCTCCATACCATACCTTATTTACCTACCCATTAGCCACCATTCTTTGGGTCCCACTGAACTAGTTGTTCTGTTATCAGAATAATTTATTGCCTTGATTGGATAATCACCACCGTCAAATTCGATAACATTCTCTTAAATTCAACCAGGCTTAAATACCCAAATGCCTAATCACATCAGATTTTGTTGTCCGGAAAAGGGGCTGCCACATCACCAGTCCACGTGGCAAAAATGTGCAGGAATTTAAAATTCCAGTCTCAGTGTCTACCTTGTACCTTCAAGCCTAAGTGCACTTTATGTTGCATGCCCACCTTTTAAATGACTCTTAAATAATAAACTGCTGCCATAATGACATTATTTACTGAATGAATCAACATTGGTAGAAATGAAAATCTAAATCCGCCCACAAATGGGATTTCATAATTACTACCAATCTAGGCTGAAGCTGTTACCTAAAAATCAGGAAATCCGAAATGACCACCCTCCCCCCCAATCAGGAAATCCCAAATGACCATCCCCCTTGGAGGATTTTGCTGCAAGCAACTAGAGATATACTGCCGAATATTCCCATTCCAGAGATGGCCCCAGGGATTTAAGATTCCACAGAAATGAAGAATTAATGGTTAATACACAGCCCAATCAAATCGTTGGAGTCATCAGTCTCTAGATCTTGACATCTAGTCAACAATTTTTTAGCCCTTAAAGCCCCAAAACCAGCCAGACAGCACATGCACAAAGCTGTAGTGTCATAAACAGAAGACCCTTTTTAGAGTTTATTATAAAGAAGGGCTTTAGATCCTTAAAATGAATGCTGCAATTTAAATGACCCACCTAAGCCAGTTGTCATTGTTAGCCAACCAGCCATTCTTTGGGTCTCCATGGCCTACTTGGAGTTAGGTCCCTTCCACTGTTACCACTATTCATATCTTGCTTTGTTTGTTCCTCACTTGTTTAGGTCAACTAGGCCCTCTCACATACCCTAATAAAAAGCTTTCTCCAACTCCTAAGAGAACAAAGCAAAGCAAAAGCAACAGTAGTCTTCCCCTTCTTCTATGCTTGGTCCCCCAAAAGATTCAAGCCCATCTCTCAGCTCTCTGATGCAAAGATACCCTACTAATTGGTGCCATGGCCACCCTACTCTACCTTAGAATCAGAACCCCTAACCCCCCCTCCCCCCCACTTTTTATTCATATCTCTCACACATACACATCACTATCTACAATGAAAACAGTACAGAAGGAAAGGAAACGAACAGAGATCAGTCGGGTTAATCAGAACTAATTCAGAAACAATGCCATTAATTGCATTACTTTCTTCGTCCCAAGACTCCCAACAAAGCCCCCAAAACCCGTTTGCGTTCCTGACCCATTCTTAAGATCCGATCTTTTGGTGCAGAGTGAGAGTAGATAGAGAGAGAGTGTGTGTGTCTGTCCCCTTCCCCAGCAAATTTTGATGCTTTTGAGGCATGCATCCCAACTTGCCGACACCCCACTAGCCTACCTACCATACGGCTGAGCAGTATTACAGTTGCTGCCTTTGTCTCCACGTGGCAAGTTTGTACCGCAATCTGAACCGTTTAAGATGTTAGTTAAATTGCTGTTGCGGGAGGTCCCACTTCGAGGGCGTGAAGTGATTGGACAATCCTACGCCTTCCCACCCCCCCCCCCCCCCCCATGGCGTGAGCACGTGCAGGTACGTTCTTGTTGTCTCCGCGTACTCTACTCGAAAAACCCACTCGTATCTCGTCGCGATATACCCTGATACCCCTCCACCATCTTTTAAATTTTCAAATATTTAGATTTTAGAAAAAGAAAATTAACAGAAAATTAAGAAAAAAAATAAAAGCAGAGAAAGAGGTGGGGATGGAAATGCTAACGTGTACGGAGGGTGTTCGAGGGGAGGAGAGTCTGCCAGACTTTGACCTCTTTTGGGGCCCAAGTGCCCAACACGAGTCCCAACGGACCTCGTTAAAAACCAAACCCAAAATGACCGAACTGCCCTCCCTATTTCTTCGGCACGCCAAGACTTATTCTCAAACACAGAATCAGATACTGCCACGTGGAGGGTGGATCTAAAGTGTAATTTGCAAAAGAGCCTAGACACTACCAGAGAGAGAAAAAGGATCAGATCTTGGTCAATGGTCTATTCTCTCCATTTCTCTTCCCTTCTCTAATTTTGCTTTGCCGTATTGCTGCTTCTCTTTTTTTACCTCTCTTCTTCAAAAGAAGCAAAAGATTTTATTTTTTAAATTGAGGAAGGAGATAAATATATAAAGAGAGCAAACAAAGTTGAACAGAGACACACCAACGCATCTTTCTTGTGCTTTTCTCTCCTTTTCATGTCTTCTCTCACTGCCCCCCAACCCCCCTTCCACTGCAAAAGCAACAAGACCCTAAATGAGAGAGGAGAGAGAGAGAGCGAGCGAGAGAGAGAGAGAGAGAGAGAGAGGTGGGTCTGGTTCTGGGTTTGGTCTGGTCATGTTCATCACAAGATTTCTTTATTGGTACACAAGCCAAGATAGATGTCTTCTAAAGAGGAAATAAAGAAAGAGAAAACACAAGAAGAGAACAAAAAAAATATCTTAGAATTGCAAAATCTATCCTTTAGCTGTACACTTCTTATTTTCCAATCCCCATTTAAAATCCTCTCGGAAGCATCCTCACTGTTTTCCTGTATCTATCTTCCGAAATCCTCACATTTCTTGATTACCCAAAAAAAAAGAAATAAAGAAAAAAATCAGAATCAAATTCTCCCCCGCCCGTTTAAGACATTTACAAATCCATCCATCAAAGACCCACCACCCCACCCAGTGTTAATGGCTGACCTCTAAATTTCAGCCATGAAAGACAGACAAATTATCTGCAAACTGCCAGTTGGTCCCACCGAGGCTCAGGGGCTGCTAACCGGCCACCGCTGGGGACCATACTATATCCCCTGGTTCAAGCTCCGAGGGATATGGCCTGCAACTCGATCAGCTGATCGATTGATCATGGTGTTCCTGTCTGGGAATTTTACCCACTTGATCACCTGTCCTCTATAAATATTCTGCGGATGAAATCTCTGAACCTCTTTGAGTAGAGCTTTGGATCAACTGCAGATATGGAGGTTGGGTCGGCCTGTAGGGACTTATAGGCATGCTCTAGCTTCTTGCTGATGTCGTAGTCTTGGAGTATGTCAATGATCCCAAAGTAGAGGATCACTTCATAGATCTCACCAGTACCACGCAGTGGGGTTGTATTACCGCCCCCTCCTGGATTGAATTGCTCAAAATCACTCCTTCTGACCACCTGCTCTGCTCTTGCAGGCATATTTGCGCCCAAGCGAACAAACGGTTTCCTGTAGGAATGAAAGTGAAACACTCAGTACTGCAATTTTCGAAAACAATCAAACAGAACCATCTCCAAGGGAATTATATAATACTAAATTTCTAATATAAAAAATCAGGGTTTTGACCATTCCACTGTATTATGCATTCTCATTTCCCATTGTTGATGGATGGAGGAAAATAAAATTTGGTTATTTGATTAAAGCCCTCAGTTTGAATAAGTTGACTTGATCAAGACTTTTATGATAGGGCGCATTGACATCATAATGAAATTTATTCTTCAATTTTCAAGAAGTGTGTCCGATAGAAATCAGGAAAACTGACCATAATAGAAACCTTTGTTCTTATCAAGAAAGTTAAAAATATCATCCTGCACATACCCCACCTACAATCTAGTATACTAACCCAAATCCAGATTCAACAAGACAAAACGAGCCACTTTCAAGCATTCCTAACATTATCAAGCTCAAAGGAATTGAACAATTTGCTTGTCCCTGACCTATCTGCAAAATCTAAGAGAACTCCCAACCACAGGATATAAGTGGAGGTCGGCTTGTCTTATCGTAAGAAATATTCTTGGATGATGGAAACAGCAGAGCTAGAACCATTTCTTTTGATCCATAGCAGAATATAAGAGCATCCAAGTTTCAATATGAAACATAAACTAAAAACAAGCCTTCCCTTTCTAATTTCAAGAAAGGTGACCTTGGGATGGAATGAGATAACAATCTATACCCAGAATGGACAACTGAAATTTAGAAATGAAGAAAGAGCTGAAAAACATACCGGTTATTCAGAATCTGGTCCATTTCCTTTGGGGTTGCTTCAAAGAAGTTACACCCATAGAAACCCTTCTGATCTTGAGACGAATCCCTCTTGCCTGAAAACAGCAAAAGCGCATCCAATTTCAGCTGTGTTTACCTTAGGAGCATCCATCACCCTATCAAGAAGAATCTAATAATACAAAAACAGCAAAATAAAAATAGAAATGGTACAATCCATACCAGAAGGTACAACTAATGGAGAGAGCAGCATCTTATCGCCTGAGTATTCATCACAGAAGTGAAGACCAACAAGAAGACTGTAATCCATTATCCTTTCCGCTTCCAAGAACTCACAGTCTCTATCAATTTGTCTGGATAAAACCAGTAAACAAATGTCATCAAAACCATCATAAAACAAGACCCCAGATTAAGGAAAAGAAAAACAAATTCTATTAATATTTGTGCTGCATCTCCACTAACCTGATGAGCTCTTGGAACCAAGACCTTTGCAGGCGAAAAACAAAATTGAGATCAAGATCCTTGAGGGTGGTAGTTTCATCGATTTCCCCCTCCGGTTTGTCAGTTGTTCGGCCATGGGAAGATCCCTTCAAGTCAAACCGCCTATGAATGCGATACTCCGAGCAAAATAAATTTCCCATCACAATGAATCGAGTCTGGTTTCCAATCATTCAAGTATAATATTAGAGAAATGCATTAACAAACCACTTAATAAAGAGAACTGTAATCAACCAAAGCATACCTTCTGACCGCCCACGGGCTTGACACAATGCACGCCAAAGAACTTGGTGACCAGGGAGTTCTCATAGCGACAAACGTGTTGGTAGTAACTTGGAAGCATTCTAAGAAGCACCTGAACAGAGATTACCCAAAAGTTATAGCCATTGCCCCAAATTCAAGCAAGGTGGGCATGGAAGTTAGGAGGGAGAAAGAAACTAAAGCTGCAAGTTCGTCCTAGATTTAGCATAGAAAGGACTTTTGTCTATTGAACTTCAACAGAATGAGAAGTCAGAGAGGGTAGGTGACTGACCTTTACTTCAGATTTTTTCACGGTCTTGATCATGAACCGATCATCCTGAGTAAGATAAAAGAAGCTTCCACTCTTCCCTGGCGAAGAAAGCTCTCTCAGCGCATCGTTTCCGCAAATGGCTAGCATGTAATCCGCGGGATCTATCTGGAACAACTCCCTCAGATGCCTGAACACCCACGAAACCATAAGCAAGGGAAATTTAATATAGAGGCAAGACCCGAATGCTTGAGAACCAGAACATTGGATCCAATCAAATTCAAATAAACCACTGAATATGCAAACGGAAAGCAAAAGCTACGATGGTTATTCCTTTTTCAAGAGAATCAATACCTGAATACCATCGGGCAGTAGTCCTTCCATCTGAACTCCACAGACTGATGAGGTGGAGTAACCTTTGATCCCTCCGGTGGAAACCTCGTCCAGTACTTCTCCCTGGGATCGAAATCAGCCGGCCGAAGGTCCCGGGGTCTTGAAGCAGGCTTTCCAACCGAATACCTAGAAGGAAAACACAACCCAAATTTTTAGAATCTGCAAAAAACCAACGACCACAATATGAGAATCATTGACCAATCTGTTTGACAAACTACCTGATACCCAGTTGTAGATTAAGCATCAAATCATAGTTCTTGTGCCCTTTGGATATCGTCTGACCGGGTTTCTTAACCTCGCCGGTGAAACAACATGGACTTCTCCGTCGTAGAGCATCCAGTCCCTGATCCAAATTCGTTCCGTCTCGATAAAACATCGACGCCTCTACATTATCTACGATATCACAAGTAATATCACCAGCTTCCCCATCCGATTCCCAAATGCAAATCCGAGGGAAATTCCTCTCAGCCAAGCTCCCCCTCGCTCCATCAACCGAAGACCTCTTCCTGGTAGACAGCAGAAAATTATCTTCGGCCAATGGACTTCTCGGGTTACAGCTCCAATCCTTAACAGTGCCAGGGTAGTAAGTGCCATTGAGCTGCTGGTGTTTGAGATCTTTACCCCAACTACCCACGTAGCGGCTCCCGTCCGGCCACGTGAAAACCCCATTTCCCTTCGGAACGCCGTTCTCCCACTGGCCATCATATCTATTCCCATTTGCCCAAATCAAAACCCCCTTGCCGGAAATCACGCC
This sequence comes from Nelumbo nucifera, assembly GCF_055504915.1. Classification (NCBI taxonomy): domain Eukaryota; kingdom Viridiplantae; phylum Streptophyta; class Magnoliopsida; order Proteales; family Nelumbonaceae; genus Nelumbo; species Nelumbo nucifera. The sequence goes on along the minus strand of NC_142653.1, from coordinate 45,961,164 downwards.
GCTCTTCCACTCTCCTACGTACTCATTCCCGTTCTTCCACACATACCTCCCTTGCCCTTCCTGCAAATTACGCCTCCACGAACCCTCGTACACATCACCATTCGCGTACCGTTTCTCACCAAACCCATGCTTCCGATCCGCGCTCCAAGAACCACGATACATATCTCCGTCGGAGCCGATAAAGGTACCAAACCCATCCATTCTCCCACCCTTAAATTCGCCTTCGTAGGTAGCCCCCGACGGCCACGAGAACTTACCCTTCCCACAGGCCTTCCCCCTCCGCCACTCCCCTTCGTACATGCACCCGTCCGTCCAGAGATACTTTCCCGTCCCCTGCGGCACGTTCCCGACAAAGCTTCCCGTGTAGAGATCTCCGTTTGGGAGAGCCTTCTCTACGAAGGCGCTCGCAGTGGCGTCGACGCCGGTTGTTGGAACTCCGAACGCGGTACTGGTAATGGTGGTTGTCGGTGCTACCCTTCTAGTACTAGCCTGAGATCGGCTCCGACCGACGACGAACGGTGGCGGAACCACCACGGCTGTAGTCGCTGCTGCTACCTCGATCACTTCTTTGTTATCTCCTTCAGATTTCTTCTTCTTGTTACCGTTGGCGCTACTGTTGTTTAGTTCTTCGTCAACCAACGAAGTTTCTCGCATTTTCGATTTTCACCACTCAAACTCGCCGGAATCCCGCCGGAACATGCAGCTTCAGCAGCATTTTCCCGGCGACTTCCTCTCTCGCTAGACTCTATCTATTTTTTCACTCGTTCACTCTTTCTTTTCTTGCTCTCTCTCTCTCCCCCCCTCTCACTCTCTCTCTCTCTCTCTCTCTCTCTCTCTCTCTCTCGTCAGTCTTTTGCTCGAACAACTGCTGAGAAATGAGAATCCTACAGACACAAGCAGAGAAGATGGACGAGTATAGAAAGAATGAAACCCAAAATCCCAGAAAAAAAATAAAGCGATAAAAAATAAAGGAGAGAGAGAGAGAGAGAGATGTCGTTGGCTGGTCCGGCTTTGTAAGCTCTTTATTCCATAATGACGGTTTCATCCTTACCTTTACTGAAATTCCCCTCAGCAGTGTGATTTCATCGTGACGTGACGGAATCGCAGGTACAAGAATGTAATTTAGGAAAAAGAAATTACCCTTGGAGAGCTGTAGAAATTACAAAGGACTGGTAATTAATGAAAATTACAAAAGCGCCATTATCAGGGGGTAAAGCTGCTTTGGATGGACGGACAGTGGTCCAGCGAGACGTCCAAGGTTTGACGATTTTCTTCCCCGCTGGCCGTGAGAGAATCCATTATTCCATTCCATATCCTCATATGTTTCCTTATGTTGGTAAAGTCATGTTTGGGAGCACTTTTAGTTTAATTGATTTTTTAGAGCCTATTTTTTATCAAATAATGTAACTAATATTCTTAGTAGAGAATTTGAGAACATTTGGAGCCCAAGCTCATTATGAGAGCTATGCATATGCAGTGTTACTAAAATAGGTCTAAGATCTTTTATCAATTTATCCTTTTTACATATTTAGTTAAATATCACATGCAAGAAGAGAGAGAAAAATGGATTGGAATTTTGGGATGGTCACTTGGACGTGACGCCAAGGTCATAGGTCCACATGTATCATAGGGGGCCATGAAATGATGTGAAGGTGGGATATATCTGGTACTTAATTTGAATAATTTAGAAACCCCACTCAAAATTTAAAATATGCTTAATCTCAAGGCCTAAGTTGAGGTAAATTTTCAAGTCTAAATTAGGATTGGATATTTGAAGAATTTATACAATGGGCAAAGTTCAATGTATCTATACACCTCAATAACGTGCAAAACCCTAATATGCACATATCAAGATTTTGCACCATGTGCTCCTTTTTTTATTTTTTTAGTTTTTAATCTTAAAATCTCATAGGGTTGGTCTTGGGCTCGTGAAAATGAGTATTTTGAAAAAAAAAAAAAAGCCTTTAAAAAAGTATATCAATCATATGCCAAAATAACATAATATGCTTAATACAGGACATATCGTATCGAAATTTTGAATTATAACAATGAGACATATCTATTAAAATTTGAAAAAAAAAAATCAAACTCAATTCCAATGACCCAATTAAAATGGCCAATTGGCATCCCCCGTAGAACAAACATGCATAGAATTGTAGGTTATGTGAGATGATATGACCAGTGGACCTCACATGCACCCGCATTCCTTATAATACGAACTATGTAATACCCCAAACAGAAGTTGCACCCTCAATCCAAATGACTACTTGTGTGGAATTATCGGAGGTTAGACCCTATTCAGTCCACCCCTCTTAAGACTCAAGATGGTGAAGACCCGCATTAGATTATGGCCTTTTTCACCAGTCTTAATTCATTTCCGTGGTCCAATGCTTAATTGGAGTTCGGTTGAACCACTTTAATTGCACAGTCTGGATTGATGGAGTGGGATGAAGGTGATGGATGTTGTTATGCATGTTAGAGATAAAATGAGGACGATATGTAGAATTTAAGATCTAGATGATATGGAACTACTGACTCAGCCTAAGGCTCACCTTTTCAATTGTTTTCGTGGAAAATTCTGGTTCATACAACAATCGGACTTTTGGTTATTATTAACGGCTAATTAACTCAGATGATTTATTGTTTAAGCAAACGAGACGATTTCATGCAATTATTGTTTTTTTTTATTATTATTATTAAGACAAAGATGGGGGTGGGGGAGCCAAACAGTCGCTTTTACAGTTGGACCGAGGGAACCTGAGCTGGCCCCGTCGGGCACGTCCAGTGGGCCCACAACTTCAGATTTGGCTGTAGTGGGGGCCATGGCCGCACGTCCTTGTCGAAATGTTACGCACACCCTTCGTCCTCTCTCTCTCTCTCTCTGTTTCTTCACATTGAAGCCCACGTGTCCACCAAAAGATGGGCCAAGGATTCAAATAAAGGGGATCAGGTCGTCAATTCACGCGCTGGTGGGCCCACCGCCCCATGTGTTTTCTCCCCAAGGAGGTACTCTGCAAAACGGAATTCAAATTTATGTGTACGTAAATGCCCTCGTCAGGATCTTTTATTGTCGGAAGCATCCCGGATACGGGTAAGCCCCGCACTGCAGTCTTCGTTCTAAAAGCTAAAGCCTGGCGCTGGTCCTCCTCACGCTCCAAAAGTGTTGGGCTGAGGGTATTTACGTCATTTTGAAGTTCTCCACGCCACGTTTTTTTAGTAGGGCGTGTTTGGATTATTAAATTAATTTGCGGGAATGTTCCTTGACAGTTTTAGAGGTAGGCTCTTCTGATCTGATTCTTCGAGGGGAGAACGAGAGAACACGCATCCACTACTTCAATTCTTTGTCACATTGAGTTGAGCAACGAGGTGTGCAACTCTTGAATGCCTCGCCCAAGACACGTGGCGGGACCCATGAGAGGATACACTACCGGACAAAATCATGTAGGTCCCACTCCACCTCCTCTCAAAGGTGAGGTTTCCAAGAATTGCATATACTCGTAGTTTACAAGCATTTCTGATCTGTTTTCCTCGTACAGAGGGAGGAAATAGACAACACAGCTTGAGTATGCTCTAGATTGAAGGGGACCAATGACCAATGTGATTCGGATGTCAAGCCTCAAGATTCTCGACCCGATCCGTTCAGAACTTATGTGGTCGGACCCATCTTACCATAACCCGAAATATAAGGGACCACCGGTTTGCAATATCAAGAATCTTAAACCGCCTCCCTTTATGGAGCTGACCTAGCTCTGAATCAGAATTCAATGAACATATTACAGAACTGACCAACCAACCCGGTTTGTTCAGTCAGGAATCCGGCTAATCTATCCGTTGCAGATGTTCAGGTTGATAATTTCGAATTCAACGTCACTGGACCAGGTAGAACCTGGCCCGGTCCAAATTGCCACTCTCATGGTGGTGATTGCAATTGCATATTCAAATGTCAAAGCTTGTGTTATGGGCAACTGATAACCGGTTTAAAGCTCAACATTCCTGGTCCCCAGGCCCCTTTTATCCGAGATGCAGAGCTCCCATTTATGAACCCTAAAAGACTTTTGGGGGCCGTTTGTCAACAATTAAAGTTGCTGACCTTAATGGTTTATTGTTGGTGATGATTAGGTATGTCAAAGAGTCGGGTTTTGACATTGGGTCCAACCACCAAACCCGGCCTGGCTCGACTAAATCGAATAGGATACCAAACTCGATCTGACCGATATAACCCGCTCCACAAATAGTATACATATACTTAATAAAAGCTATATATATACTCAACGGGTTGGGTTTAAAATGGGTTTATTACTTAATCTGACCCACTGACATCCGTGGTGAGCTTCTAGCTGAAGTTGAAATGGGATTTTTGGACTGCAATCCCCCTCAAAAATATAATTTGCAGCCCCCTCCTAGGTCTATTAGTAGGCCCCTCCCCCCCCCCCCCCCCCCCCCCCCCCCCCATAAACCACATCCTGCCCTTGAATTTGGCATCAATCCACAGGCAGGATCTAGTCCACCCCTAATTTATTAATAGCTCCACCTAAGGGCGGACTGAATGGTAAGAACCCCAAGTTGAAAACTGGGTTGATTACTATACTTAGAAATACTTTATTATGTTATTCTATCTATTAAAAGACAAAGGTACAAACAATGAAACAATAAGTCATTTAGTACAGGTACTTCAATGTTCAACCCTTGACCCTTGTCAAACAGCCCCTTGATAAAATTAAATAAGAAGTATGTGATAGCAAAAAAGAAATAATAATAAGAACTCTGATGAATATGATGCCTCCAAAATCAATTTGGACAGATTGGATGGACCAACAAGACATATTGGATTAGACCAATCCAGTCTAAAATATTTATTAGACCGAACCTGGTCCGTCTACAAATTATTTATCCAAGTAAGAACATTAAAACCCCATTTATTTTTTGGGAAGTTACTTATCCAAGTATTTTACAGGAAACACTTACCTGGTTAAGTGTATTTATTCATGTTCTCTTATTTTTCAGTTAAATAAGAAAATGATCATTTTAGCCATAAAAAGCTCATTATTAAAAGTGTTAATTTTGACCCATCAAAGTGTTGACAACTTTCCTCCGATGTGAGAAAATTAATTGCCCACCTAAGAAATGAATATACCCTAAGAAAATAAATTTTCCACGAATCCCACATAAATTTGAAAAAACAAATATGGATATCTTGGTTAATGAAAACCAAAATCCCAAGAACTATTTTGATTGCAGTGTAATTTCATTTATATATGAAAGGTTACATTTGTTTTAGGTTCTACTTTGTTTCAATCATTTACAATGCAAAAATGAACATGAAGTAAAGCTTGAAAAATAGTAAAACATACAAACATAAATCAGAATTTGCACTCTAATACATTTGTATTTAATAATGTAAATAAGTTTGCACTGCAGACAGATGGAGCTAGGCAACAAAGAAATTCTAGCTGCACAAGCCACAGGCCCATAAAACACCCAACAACAAGACCAACCTTGGATGTTTCATTGTTTTGTTTGCCAAAGCAGCACCTAATCTTTCAATTTACAAAGAAATATCCCTACTTGTCTTTTATATCTATGAGCAATGTTTTAAAATCCAATCAGGAACCGGAACTGTTTTAGCCATCGATTTCTGGGTTGATGATTCGACCATCTAGTTCAAATGGATGGTTCATTCTGACAAAATAATTAAAATAAAAAAATGATCAAAATTTATGAACGAATCGACAGTTTGACTACCCGAATCAACAAGTTATCAACCAATTCAATGATTTTTTACCAAGAACCGGGTTTAGGATAAAATGGAATCAGTTGGACGGTTCCTAAACTGAACGGTCCAACTGTCCAGTGGTTTAAAAACATAATCTATGAGAGAGGGCCTCTTCAAACCTTGCTAAGCTCAGAAATGATGGAAGCCGAGGTCGTTTCAAAGAGATTAGAAGTAAGTGGACTAGGTTCAAACTATGGAAACGCCATAAGGGATGTATCGGTATGTTGTACATATAATACGTCATATTTTTTTTTTCAAAATTATAAAAGAGATTTTTTTAGTGTTAACTATTAAAAATAATATTTTCTTAAAATACCTTAAAAAGCCGTTTTGATAGGTGGCCGATACGATATGATACTTTATATGTGGAGTTTATGGTGTCGAAATTTTGAACCTTATACGAAGAATTAGTGATTTTTTTTTTTTTTGTTAAAGATCTTTTTTATAGATTTGTTAAAGGAAAATTACTTAAAGCCTTTTGAAACTTGAAAGGAAAGGAATAGTTTAGGGGGTGGTAACAGTCAAAACCTAGCACCAAATAAAGGACAAAAAGAAGGGGCTCCATCTATTGGGTCTGAGTACGAGAACATAAGGACATGAAATACAAGCCAACTATGAGCTCCACCTCTTGCCTCTTACTTTAGGCAAAGCTCTTCTGCTTCTTGGTTTAAGTATAATTCAAACAAGAACATAAGGACATGGAATACAAGCCACCATAAGGATCTGGTCCAGCATTTTAGCAATATAGTAATACCCAACTGTGAATCATGGGTCGGGCCCTATCCAGATCCGATCATCAGTATCGAGTTCTGACAAATGAATAGAATATATGGGCATAAAATTAAAGTTCTTTTTTTAATATATTTCTTTTGTTTCTAGTTTTAGTATAAAGTTCAATGTTCTGCTCAAATTTTGCCCAATTGGGTATTAGAACCACATATGCCGTGACCCAACTTAGACCCAACAAGACATGGATCTGATACATGTAATGGGATCCAAATATAGGTAAGCATGGAGCGGATCCCCTTGGCACATTACAAGAAAGATATTCTTTTCCAAAAAGCTTCAAGCAAGATGAGAAAAAGTTATGGACTCTTAATAGCATAGAAATATGTTAAGTGTGATCGAAGGATTTTTTTTTTTTTTACCTTTTTTGTGGTAGTAGAAAGTGATGTTACGCGATCTGATTGTTCCTTGTTGGAGGATGATTTGGCTTCCAGTCGGACGACGAGATAGGTAAATTTGTAAAATAAGATCAAAGAACCCGGGGTGGCTAGCTCGGTGAGGTCGCTCCGATGCTTAAGTTAGTAAGCTGTTACGAACTGAATAGCTCTGAGAATGTAGAGAGCTAGAGAGCTAAAGAGTAGAGAAATCATGCATACCTCAAGCCATCGGGTTTGAAGCCTTTATATAGTTGAGTCCTCGCGGGTTTTGTAGATCAGTTCCGTGGTCTCCGATACAATGGGAACCGTTTCCGCTTTAATTGGGAGATAACGCTATCAACTGATAAAGCTTATCAATTCCTCCCGAATCGGGCGGGGAGGAGATAAGACTTGCGTTATGCGGCATGATCCCGCGGGGTTCGGAATCTATTGGAGAGATTTCCGAGGTCGTCACGTAGTGGTCTGGATCTGTATCCTCGAGCTGATACTTTTTAGTTCCGAACTGGACTAAATGCCGAAGTGCCTTGGGACCGAGGTGGCCTTGTCCCGAGGTGACCTAATGTCAAAATGACCATATGCCGAGATGGTTGGGTGTCCGAGCTCAACTGTTGCAAAGTAGGCATGTCAAACTGAACTGTCATTTCTTGGTCAGGTCGTGTCCACGTATCCCCTTTTTACTAGGTTGGACCAAATCATCCTTCATCAAAAAATATATCTATTGGATTATAACACAAATAACTTAGATTATAAATAAATTTATGTTAAGTGTGCGTGAAGGATTTGATTACAATAATTAATTAAATTAGGCTCAGCTGGTTTTCATAAAATGGACACTATTAAGGATTTCCTTAATAATTTGCTCTAACAAAGCCCTTGTCATAGAGGGCTTTGTTCTCCAAAGAAGCCAGATTTTAGGGGAAGTTAATCGTTTTTAAATGTGGCTCAGACAAGCATTAAAATCCTTGTTAGTGTTTAGGTTCCATTTGTCTAGGTAAGAGATTTATTTGAGAAGCATCTAATCATAGTTCTTCTAATAATTGGCCTATCATCCATGTGGTGGATACTGGATAGAGATGGGGAAAAGCAAAATGGTTGGGAACTTTTTTCATCAACAGGCTTCATAATTATGTAAATTTTCCATCTCTTCAGACTTCAATGTGGGTATTAATCATATCAACACCCTCGTACCATCATCATCCTCATCCTCCTCCTCATCATCATCATCTAAACCTTATCGGAAACTATATGGGATCAGCTACTTGAATCGTGTTCCCTCATTTGGTCCCATTCAACACCATTTTCATTATTAAATTGTAGACTCTTGAATAATTTCTTACTACTTTAATCCATATCCTTTTTTTAGCTTGGACCTAGTTAGTTCATCTCTAACCCCACCAATTTGTAATAGATCACTTCTACAGACCTTAATTAATGTCAATATATGGAGATGGTCACAAAGGGTTTCTTAATCACACAACTGTACAGCTAAAATCAAATATTATTTCCATTACCTATCAATAATCATGAGCTGACTCTTAAAGGTTCCTTTACATGGTCATGATAATGTTGGTTAAAGTTTTACTTCAAAAAATTTTATTCTTGAAAGATATTTTATTTACAAATTCAATCCAAATATTGGCCTTTTCTTGGAGAATTTTAATTTTCTATCCAAGAGAATGTTTGGGGGGTTTAAAAAAAAAGCTAAATTATCATATGAGACAACTCTAAATTTTTTAAACCCTTTTGATTTTTGGGTCTATACATAAATCTACCATCCAACCAATGCCATAGGTCTTAAGATGAACTTCCATTTCAGAAGAATTCCTCTACCCTGATAATTTCATATCATACTGACTTTTGAAGATGGCAACACATCCCATCCTATATTATGGAATAGCCAATAAGGTAATTCCTTTTTCATTTTTACTAATAATTTTGCTTTTCCACCTTTGAAATTAGGATCCCAAGGATAGGGTTTTAGTTTAAATTAGTAGCATTGCTCAAGGATGGGATCCATATGTTGTTAAAGAAAGATCATAAATCCACACTTACAAAACACAAGCCATATCCATCTTTATTTCATTGGATATCTTCCATTCCATTCATAAAAGCTAATCTTAAAAATTTAAGAAAATATGAGAATTTGGAGGCAGAGTTGAGACCTATATATCAACCAAATCTTTTTCTACTTTTAGATGCTAGTCGTTTGGTAGCAAGTGCAATATTTTCTGTTCCATTTATAAAAATCTTAAAGTGCCTATCTACTTTCCAAATGGGAAATGAAGTGGAGAAAAATGGAAAGGTACCAACTAACTTAGTGCAGTTACCACCGACCTGAGGTTATAGAGAGAAAGAGAGAGACCCTTTTTCATGTGTAACAAATCTGGGTGTTGGGCTGTTTGCTAGTGTTCGCACTGCTGCTTCATTGCCACATAGGAGATTCAACTTTAACGTTCAAAATTCATAATTCATAGAGCAGATTTACTTGAATACCATAATCAAAATGGTGTTTCTGAAATTGGTGAGGGCATTACTACTTCACTTATCATATGTGACACCTAATAGTATGGTTTTTAAAACCGACCCGGAGAACGAACCAGTTAGGAGTCCAGTTTCCAGGTCGAACGATTCGATCGTACAAATCGAATGGTCGGCCCATTCAGACAAAAAAAAATAAAAACGATCAAAATAGTTCGAACGATTCAAACGATTAACCGCCCGGGTCAGCTGTTTACTGACCAAAACCAACGGTTTTTAGTAAAATTCCGGTTTTCTGGAAAAATGGAACCCATCACCTAACCGGTTCCCGGTTTTTCCGGTCTGACCGTCCAGTCCCATCCGATTTTAAAACCATGCCTAATAGCACCTACACATTCACATTCACCTCATTTAACACTATACATTTCATATTTAAACTTTGAGCCTTATCTTCCAACTTAATTTTACCTTAAATGGGATTGGTTGAAACAACATCAGTACCAGATATCATCCTAGTCATGTCCTGCCTTTAATGGAACAGTTAGACTCTGCCAATGTGACCTTGTCTTACAGCATTGACCCCAAACCCAGATAGCAGCAGGTACTAAAACTTTTGTCAAATGTTCATGATGTTGCTGGTCCCATATAGTTGTAACAAGGCTTATATATGATGATAATAATATTAATTAGGTTCACATTTTGAAATTGATTATCCTTTTTCAAAAAATAAAAAATAATAAGAAAGAAATTGCTTATCATCCTTGGGTATGAACAAAAGAACCTAGATTTCAAGTTTAAAACTTCATCACATAAAACATAATTTTATTTAAAAATATATTTTTCAGAGTTTACTTACACAAATTATCACCTACTTTTCTCACTTCCCTTCTTTTGATGATGTCGTATCTTAGCTATGACCATAAGCTATTCACGTATTTATAATTTGATTATTTTAAATAGCACACACATGCACCACTATTTACTCATTTGTTACTTATCCTGAATTTCTTATTTTAAATCATTTTTATTGCAATTGTGTTCTAATTATGTCATTGATGTTTATCAAGTCAATTTCTGAATTAAGAGATATTTTGTACTTCTTAAATATCTCTATAATTTTCTCATGGTTTCTATATATATATATATATATATATATATATATTCAGATGCTTCAATGAATTGAAAATAAATATTAAAATCTCAATTATTATATATTTACAAAACTATTAAAGTTGGTTTCATGAATGCCTTCATCTCCTACAACTTTATTTGACTGACATGACAGGATATAGTTGGGTGTGTTCTACATTATAAAATCCTAGATCACTCTACAATGAATTGAGCCAAATCAAATAACTAAAACATAACTCAATTGTTTCCCAGGTGCATATATATAGACAACAGTCTAACTATGCTAATTGCTAAATAGAAGAACCAAGTCAATATGCTGAGTGAAATGGTGCCAACAACCATTTAAGAAGAGTTGTATATGGTGAGAGTATGATGTTTGAAATTATGTAGACATGTGACACAGCCACTAATATGATACAGAAAAAACCATATACGTATAAGGAAATTGTCCCTTTGCTTCAAACAGGTAGCTTGCTCATTCTGAAATTTGGCTCCTGGTGCACTTGGAAATTAGCTAAACAGATGAAGATTCAACATATGGACTGTGCCAAGCTAAATGTAGAAATGTATAAATGCATCAACAAGAAGGTTGATGCATGCATCCAAAGTTAATTAATAAGCAAATTAAGGAACCTGGTTCTAAAATTTTGCCAGTACAGAAAGATGTGGAGTTGATAAACACTACTAATCTGCTTGGAAATGTTGTAACATCAGGCTATTTACTCAGAAATTAGTTAGACAGCTCAATGGAGTTGTCTATATTCAGGTTATGGGCAAAAGAAATTAAAAAAAAAGTCATTATGACTATAAATCTTTCTATTTGGCTATCCTATCACAGTCCACAGAGACTCCAAATGTGGTGTTATCTCTTCTACATTTCAACTTACATCACCTTTTACATCATTATAGGCTGATTTTCAATGCTGGTACTGAGAATCACTACAAAATTATTAAGTGTTGTTTAAAGCAGGTTTACAAGTTACATCAAATTAATACACTCCCCAAATTGTTATGTCACAATTTAACATCATTGGTGTTTTCTTCAATTGTACAATTAAATTTTCTTGCAACAATAAATGCTTCCATGTGCACCATTGACAACTTTCAACTTCCTGTTATTAGCAATGATCGAATTGTTAATGGAGTTGCTAAGAGAGGGATGGAGAGAAACCAATAAACAAAATTTAAATGAAGTGTAACAAATTTCAAAACGTCATTGAAATTATGACCAAATTTTTAGTTTTTCGATCTTCTTTTTTACTTATTGAACTCTAGTAATTGTAAGTATCAATGTGTTGATCATATCTGTCTTGTCTGCAGTCACTGTCCCTTTAGTAACTGAGAAAAGTGAAGATAACTAAAATAGCTTGATGTTTTTAGTAACTGAGAGCAGCTTAAGAGCAGATTTTAGTAACTGAGAAAAGTGAAGATAACTAAAATGCTTTGACAGACTCAGTTTTGCTGATAACAACAAGCTAGTGATTGCTATTGGCCAAGGAGAGAAAACAAATGTCTGAATTCTGAAATGGAATATCAGCTGGTTGGCATTTGTTCAATGTAATCAACCTTAACTAATCGCGCCCAACAAACCAATCAACCAGCCAATGAACCGACTCACCCTGATTCCTGAGTCCTGACTCACTTCTGATCTCCATTTGTGAACGTCCTCTACTGACTCCTACCTTTATTTTCTCAACCGACATACAACATTTGCAGGCCCCAGCCACTCAGGCAGGCCGGACGGAGCTATGGGCAGTTGCTCTCTCTCTCTCTCTCTCTCTCTCTCTCTCTCTCTCTCTGATTGCAGAGTCACAGACAGACATACGCGTACAAAGACATAAACCAACCAAAAAGATAGACGTCGGGAAGTGGGTGTGAGTGAAACAACACTAACACTTCAACTTCACATGTGAAATAATGAATGAATCACCTCAGCCTCAATCTCGATCTCGTTGTTGCAATTGACCCAGAAACAAAAGAGTGAACAACATCCACTTCAGGTCCTTCAAAAACCTGCCCATCAAAAGAGAAGAAAAAGGGTCCCCGTCAAAAATCAAAAAAATCTTACTGGTCAGATCATATGCTCTCGGTCGAAGTCACAATCCATCTCCCAAAGAGAGATGGAGATGTCTTGGGTCCTGTGGGGCTCTGCAGAGTGCAGACCTTCTATGCTATTTATCTCCTTAGGCGTGATTGAACGGTCAAGATCGATTGGATTGGAGGGTGTGTCAATCCATCCATCTATCCATCCATCAAGGGAAAGACCCATGTTCATTGTTCAAGAAAAAAAAAAAAAAAAAAGAGAAAGAAAATCCCAGACAACTTTATCTTTTCAAAATGTCAGCAGCCGAATCCTTGACTCCTTGTTTCGTTTCGTCATCGTCAGCCTCTAACGAGAGCTAAAAAAACTGCTCAAGTCTAGTCTTCCTTTCTGCTCCAGCAGAACAGAAACAAAGACATGGGGAGAATAATTGATGGAGAAGGAACTATGCATGACTGTCATTATTAAAAATAAAAGGTGAGACCAAGCTTCCAAGAACCTAATAACCTCCTCTAACTCTAACCTCTAGGCTTTTTGACCGTACAGAGATTAACTCTCTTTCTCTCACAGACTGATGAGTGATGATATGAGAAGTAGGAGTATCTGTATCGGTTGAGCATCAGTCGAGCACGAGCAGTCACAAATCCAGTGAGTCGGACACCAACACGGCCGAACGGATTATAGGGAGCTCCGGGGCTCATAGAGGATGCCCAATCGCCCATCACATGATCACAATTCAAATACTGTGCTTCTCCAGCTGTCTCTGTTACTTGTTTCTTCTCTGGGAAAACAGAAGCTCTTCCCAGGTTGATTTCAGATATAGCCAGACTCCCAGTGATGTCGCTACATTACATGTGGGACATTTTTTGAGAGTATTGCCAAAGAGGAATGGCCAATCTTTTTATGGCATTGGCCTGTCTTAATTTGCTTTTTGGTGGTACCCATGTTTGCCTCATTGTGAAAAGGAAATTGATGATTTGGGGTGCAGTCAAGGACTGGGCTGGATCATGACCTGTATCAGCTGGTTCAAATCCGATCTAATTGATGAAACAGAGATTTCAATCCAAATTGAAAAAACACTCCCACAATTTGATGACTCCAAATTAAAGCTCAAATCTTATATCTACTTGGATTCAATATTTGCTGTAGATTCCAAGCTCATCAAGGACATTTGCTTGCTTTTAGTACGGACTGATAATAACTGACTCTGATCCTAATCCAAGTAAAATCGGATTTGGGTATCTGGTTTATGTGATTGGATGAGATGTACTCAGATCCCATCCTAATCTCATAAGAATCCAACTCAAATTGGATTTGGGCACCTGGTTTTGTGATTGGATAAGAGGTACTTGGATCCATCCTAATCGATTAATTTGTGAATTGTGATACAGAAATTGACAAAGTAATCACCATCACCCTTCTTTTTCTTTTTCTTTTTTTGGGTAATCACCCTCTCCCTTCTTTCATGATTACACAAATGTTAGTTTCTATACTACCAAAGGAAAAGAAATAGAATTCTACAACTGATCCTCAGAGTTTTGAAAGTAGTGATTAATGATCCTTTCTAACTTTTTCTTCTGAAGGAACATCTCTCTCTGATTTTTAATAATCACGTGGGCTCTCTTTATTGATATCTTCCTAGAAATCCGCCCCACAACACCCCTACAGCACATCCCCACCGTGTATTGGGAGATGTTCCCAATACACAACGGGGATGTGCCATGGGGCATTGTAGGGCGGCCCCTTGTTTCATGATATTTCCCCAAAAAAGCCAATGATGATGTTGAGGATTCAAGGCAGTCTTGCATGATAAGTTTACTGTCTGAAGTGGTGAATTTATCATGAGCTCAGTTTGATTAAATATTCCATAAGCTTGAATTTGGATCAAAAGCTAAAAGATTAATATATTTTTATATTTTATATAAATATATATGATATTTTTTTATAATAGATAGTATATTACTATATTCTATAGAGTATAAAATATTTTTTCATAACATATATTATAAAATATATTTTTGCATTCTATAATATATGTATATATATCTATATATGTTAGTCGATCTAAGCTCAAGAGGTTTCGAGCCAAACTTTTTATTGGCCAAGTTCAAGTTCAAATAACTAATTGAGCTTACCTTGAGATTCAAACTTGATTAGAATCAAACTCTAGTCAATTCTAATCGAACTTGAGCCCAAACTATTCAATTAGAGCTTGGTTTGACTGCAGCCGTAACAAGTGGGAAAAGGTCACTACTAGTGATATTTCTCCTCCATAAGTTATTCTCCTGGTCGATAAGGGTGGCCACTTTACCTCTACAAGAAACTCTTTTAACTAGTGATTCTTCACTACTCCAGCTCTATCCCAAATGTTGATGTATATACATGTCTATACACATCTTGTTTAATGAGAATTTACTAATTTGAACTCTTAGTTTGATAGTTGGAGTCACTAGGAGCTTTTCATTCTTTTTGAATGATGTAATTGTCTTAGTCATGAATAATAAATTCTAATGACCTGCATTTTACATTAATTGGTTCATTACCTCAAGTTATAGTTAGAGATTTTGATTCCCATTGACCAAGAAATTCATGTTCATTTTTCAGATTTATGTGGGACCGGTGAAAGTTTATTTTCCTAGGCAAGGTAAGTGATACCCATCTCCTAGGTGGGTAAATTAACTTTCCCATCTAGGGGAAAGTTGACAATACTTGGATGGGACAAAAATGCCTCTTTTAATAATGGAATTTTTATGGCTAAGATGGCCATTGCCTTATTTACATGGGAAATAAAAGAACATGGGTAAATGCACTTACCCAAGGTAAGTCTTTCTTGGGAAACACTTACCCAAGTAAATGCATTTACCCGGGCAAGTGACTTACCGAAAAGCAAATGGAGCATTAATAATATTCAAATTGATCATCAGCAAAGCTATATTTCTCTTGTGATGTATTTAGTGGCTGAACAGACGCATTTATTATTTCAGTCTTTAGTAGATAAGTCATTAAAGTGTGAGCTCCTTAATGGCTTAATAGAATGTTGGGTTTATTATCATTACCCCTAAAAATTTTGTCATATGGCATAAAACCAATATGACATTCAGTTAGACCTGTTCATGGGCCGGCCCAGGCTTTTGCTCTTTATTAAAAAAAAAAAATTTCAAGTCCGAGCCCAAGCCCGGCCCGACCAACGGGCCTAAAACTTGGGCTCAAGCCCGGCCCTCATAAAAAGCCCGAAGCCCGACCTAGGAGTCTGAGCGTCGGTGCCCTCTGAGGATTGAGAGAATGGTACCTGCTGAGTTCGTCGATTCTTGGGAGTCTGAGAGTGATAATAGAAACTAAGAAAGTGAGAAGATAGAAGATGGCAACAATGCCGGCTAGAGAGAGAGAGAGAAAGAGAACTCACCGCTCGAGAGAGAGAGACGATCTAGATATGGTAGCATCAGCCGCCGTTGCCTGAGTTCGCAGAATGAAAACGGTGTGCCTGGGTTCTGGTGGTGCCAATTGGAGAGAGAACTGAGAAGATAGAAGACCTAGTTCTAAGAAGAGAGAGAACTAAGAATGAGAAGAAAGAAGACGAAAATGGTGTTGGCTAGAGAGAGAGAGAGATAATCGCTGAAGAGAGAGATGACTACTTCTGGTGGCGTTGGCCGCCGGTGACTGAGTTCGCAGGTGCAATTGGGTTCACCGGTTCTGAGAGTTGAGAGGGAGAAATGAGAGCCGCTTCTGAGAGTGAGAGTGAGAAAGGAGAATGAAAAGAAATTTTTTAAGTATTTAGGGTTAGGGTTAGGTAGTTTAGGAAAAGTTGGACCGGGTCGGGCTCGTACTGGGCTTTTTAACAAATCCCAAGCCCGGCCCATAAAATAATCGGGCTCGGGCTTTTAGACCCGAGGTCAAGCCCGCGGACTAAAACACATGCTCAAGCCCGTCCGAAGGCCGGGTCGGGCCGTTAGGCTAACCGGCCCATGAACAGGTCTACATTCAGTTCAGCCACTGTATCATAATGTAGTTGGCATGGTCAATTAAGGTCTTAAAATGGAGCCCAATTAAAATTATATTGATAAATTCCAACATATACATGCATTTCCACTTAAGATCCGACCAGCAGTGAACCAGACTGATTGCATAAACAAATATAGAATTAGATTTGGCTGGATCGCGCGTCATAAAATCCGATCCATTTCATGCCTTAAATGTTACCACCATTACTACTAAATTTTGAGTTCCCTTGGATCCATTCCAATCACTCCTTAATTACCCCACTTGGAAATTAAGATTTCTAGATCTCTATCACTTCTGGTGTATAGGTGGGTTGAATCACAAGTATATCACAAGATTGAAAGACTGAAACATCACTACATAATTGAAACCTAGCTACATTTGGTGCTGTAATTGAGTCAAAGACCACCAATATAATTCTAAAAGCCACGAACAAATAAATGCTGGATTTCATGGCAAAAATTGAAACCTAGCTAGCTAGATTTGGTGCTGTAATATTCTGAAACGACTGGTAATGGATGTTTGGTGAATTTTCGTGACGAAAACTCCAAGCTGATGAAAGTTCTGAGTAAGAGAACGCTTGTCCTGTTGCTTTGCCAAGTGGGTACAATATTGAAGTTGAGAGGACTCATGATCTGCAAATCTTTTTGCATAGTTATCAACTCCAAAAGCAGTGCTTGAATTTTATTGTCGTTCGTGAGTGTTTTATCTACCAATATGATACCAAAAAGTACTTTCTCTGTGCGAATTTTTAGGAGCAAGCAAGAAAACCAACCAAAAGTACTTGTTTGAAACTTGAGTTATTATATTTGCATGAAACAATTCCTAGGATTTGTTGGTAGTGGCTTCAATTCCTCTCTCTCTCTCTCTTCCTTCAGGTTTACCGTGCTCCAAACTACTAAACTGCAGACTCTCAATTTCTCAAACAAGAAAGAACATGTTTAAGAGGTTGCTTAACTGAAGAGTCATAATCGTTATGCATGCATATCCAAAAAGAAGGTGCAGACAATAAGTGCCAACCAGTGGTTGATTGTGGATTGATTTGTAAACTGATCAACCAAAAACAGTAGTTTGAATCAGCAACAGGTGTTAGTACAGAGGCAGATTTCTATAGACTTTTGTTAATTGTTCGATCTTAGGAGATAAAATGCAGCAAATGGTTTAGGATGTCATTGGAATATCTGAGAGAATGTTCTGTATATAGTTTTATCAGGTAGTTCTAAATAATTTTTATTATTTATTTACAATGGACTTAAGTTAAAATTTGATTTATTACTAAAAGATGACATGAAGTTGTCTCTATTCTGAATTGAAATTTATTTACCCATTTTTCTCTGATGTGGGAGGGTAACAACTAACAAATCAAATGTGTTCGAAGGAGAAGCTGTCTATGGACTTTACTTTAATGTGTATGCCAACAGGAGAGCCCGTGCATCTGTACGGGAGAATAGCGATGGCATGAATAAAAAATTAGAATTAAAAAATCTAGAATGTTTCCTACTAACATAAGAGGGTAAATTTTGTGGGTAGGTGAGAGAAAGTGGGATGACGGAGAGGAAAGAGAAATTTCACAAAGGTAAAAGCTGTGGAGAGAGAGAGAGTAGAATTGAAGGAATTTTAGGAATTGAAATCCATGTCAGGGATAGGTGGAGTGCAGTGACGGGTCATTAACTAGAAAGAAAAAAAAAAAAAGATGAAAGAGGATCAAACATATCAACAAAGAAGAGAAAACATGCGCCTAATCTGAAGTATGTATTGATTTTTACAAACTTTTTGAGAAAAATATAAAAAAAAAAAAAAAAATCAAATCATACACAGAGAGAGAGAGAGAGAGCTGTATGTCTCCCTACTATAAAATATAAATATATGGTACAGATATTAGCTAGCTAGATGTTGAAAGAAGCCTCTTATAAGAAAAAATATTTCGACCCACTTCCTGTGTTTAACATGTCGTTGAAAATTTTCTACTTTTTTTACGATGGATGGCAATTTTTGTACTTGCATCTATTTATGTAAAGTATTGCTTCATGTTTCCACTGCACATTAAATTATTTAACAGAATTACAAAAAAATATTCATAAGGGAGTGCAAATAACAAAGAGAAAAAGAAAAGGAGTTTCTGTCTTCTAAGACTTCTACAGATCTGCATATATAGTTTGCACTAATGGAGTCAATTAATTCAGGAGTTATGGAGTTCGCTTGGGGAGTCATACTAAAGTTTAAAATTTTATAAATTACAGTTATGTGACATTATATTTTACATTCTCATCACAATCCCAATTTGTAATGATAGATTATTCATTTTTTGGTAGTGCCTGTTTGGGAGCTTTTTGTGTAAATCATGAAACATGGAAAGTCGTAAAATACCGTTTGGTAAAAATCTGAAAAGCCAAAAATAGGTTTACATGAGCCCAAAAATCGACTTTCCAATCAAGCTATTGTAGATAGCTTTTCAGAAGTAGTTCAATCAATTCACCTCAATTGGGCTCATAATAATTGTCACTGTAATTTAAGTTTTGGGTAAGTTTATTCACAGTTCCATTAGTATAATTAGTTATTGCACCACCCCTCTTAACCTGGTCTCCTTGACCATGAAATTAGATAGGGTTTGTTATTGAAAGAGACAGATAAAGACTGGCCTAAACAAACCAAACTATTAATTTTGCCTTCAAATTATACTAGGCTAGTGGGCACACTATAGCACATGGTGCTGAGCTTTTTGGTGTAAAAGTCATTTTATTACAACTTTAATGTCAACTTTAATGACTACTAAAAGGCTCATATTTGTGTATTTAGTCCATCTCTAATTGAAAATGTAGCTTTCATTATTGCTTTCCACTTCATTTAATCCCCTCTCATTAAGTCTTAAAGTTAAGGTATTAACTCTCATTTTTCTTGTTACACCATATATTTAAGTTGTTTTCCACTAATAAATGCTACTAATTAAATCTATATCAATATTTTTAACAATATAAGCTAATATATTTTAAAACTTACTCAAAAGGAAAACCATTCTTTATCTAAGTGGTGGCTAAGCAATTCTATCATCCAAATCAAATTGATCAACCTATGAAGTCATAGTTAGGTAATAAAAATTTTAAAATAGAAACAAATATAGAAAATTACAAAATGTAGAAAAATAAGACATATTTGTGATGTTTTTATTAATCAAATTAAAATAAATAAGTGTAATAAACACAAATTATTTTTATTGATATTGAAAATGAAAAACATAATTTAAAACTAACCAAAAATGAAATTATTTTATTGTTTGGCAATGATCAATAGTTCATGTGTTAACATTTAATGTCATCAACAAATAAAATATAAACATACAAAAATGAAAAAAAAATACATAAATTTTGCAAAAAAAAAAAAACATTCAAGCACATGTATAATATCATATAATTATCATATTAAACAAAACGTAAGTGTGACATATCAAAATTATTTTTACACACAAAAATACAAAACAAAAATTATAGAAAAAATTGAACACATCTATAATTCTATATTTACACTACTATTAAAAATAAGAATAAAATTGCAAAACTTTCTATGGACTAAAATACTCATTTTTTAATTTAGACCATATTTAATTGTGAGTTTTAAATTATAAATTGAACTACTACTTTTCACCTCATTCAATTTCCTCTATTTAAATCTTATATTTTTTTATGAATAAACAAAAAAAGATAAAACATTACAAAAATAAAAATATAGCTACGCAGGTAAGCCTGTCAATGATACTTGGAACTTTATTACTCGATCCGATTATCACATATTTGAATGAACTGTAATCAGATTGGGATTTTGCAATATGCATCCAACTAATAATAAAAATATAAAATATAATTAAAAATACATATTTATAGAAATTTGTGGATACATTATTACAATCATTATCATCATCTAGAATTGTCACATGTAATACACATACATGCTTATTAATTTCTTTAAGTTCTCGATTTAATGATTAGTAATCAGAGCCCAAAAAAACCTCGAGGCCCACATGCAAAAATAGGAGGCAACAAAGGCCTCTAATCACCACAAACCACTCAAGGAAAGAAACAGCCCAATATAGTAAACAAGCTTATTATCCCTTTAAGTCTTTTGATTTCCTAAACCTAGGATTGCCAACACCAAGATAATAAACTAGCTTATTATCACTATTAACTAACTAAATTGGTAAAATCAACCGAGTCTCTATCATCACCACACGACTCTAGATCTGGAGCCTCCTTACCGTTTGCATAGGAATTGGATATTGTTGCTCAAAATCAAGAAGTATCTTGCAAGCACCCTTTTCACCATCTCGAAAGAACATACCAAAATCCCTTCCCACTTGTAGGCCCACCTCCACCATTTGGTCTATACTTAGGGGATGGACCTTGGGAGGGTGAATTTGGTCTAGACTCACATCCCCTGGTCCTGATTTAATAGTTCATCCGATGAAGAAGTACAATTGAGAATGTCAACTTTTGGAAAGTCTTAGATGTCATTCGATCATTAAAACTGGTAGCATAAGTAACTCAACCCCATTCTAGCTACAACTGGTTTGCAACTCATCAATAGGTAAACATGAGGAGAAACTGATCAAATGGTGGAAAAATTAAAAGGCGATTATATATATTAGATAAATTCAGTTGAATCATAAAATTATAAAAATTAAAATAAATCCAAAGCTCTCTTATTCAACACCAAGAAGAAAACACCCAGAAATTCAAAAACCACATAACATTAAGCAAATGGTGTAGTGGGCAGTTCAGAAGCCAAAATTGATCATATGATTCTACTACGTAGTAAAAACAGGTAGGATCATCTAAAAAGTTTCCATAATTGATATAACTAATTAAATCAAAAAACAAAAATAAGAAACCTTTTTTTTAATTATTTGATTTTTTTAAAGTATGCAAAATAAAATAAATCTACTCAGTCAAAATACTCAAAATATCAAAACTTGCATTTACAACAGTTCATGGGTAAGTACTAAGAATGAATGAAAATTAACTTGACCCAGCAAAAGTCAAAGGAGCTCTGGAGGATGGAAACTACTCTCCAGTCATCACCCTGGCTTTATGTGGGCATGCCTGAGATCAGTGGAGTCAAACTCACTCTGGAGTCAGCAAGCTGTGTTGGTTGAAGTTCAGAAGTGGTGGTTGCTGCTTTGTCAATGACAAGTCGATGGACACTGAGACTCTCATTGTGTCGGTGACTTATCCAACTATTTTCTCCGTGGCAAGAGTTTAGGTGACACGTGAGGGAAATCAGTTTTTCATGTGTATAAGTTTCCAGAGAAACCGATCAGACTCAAAAGTTATTTAATGCTAGATTCCCACTTGAGAAAATGGGCAAGGCCAAAAACCAGTAACATCATATCATTTCAACCATTTAGCATTATTGATATATCCATGGCATGGTGGAGAGAGAGAGAGAGGTCCCAGCAAGATTCCAAACAAAACCCACAAATTTGGTCAGAATACTTCCCATCCATCATACAAGCAATTGGCCTTTGCAATTCTCCTTGGTTGTGGCCTTTTGTGTTTGTGTGTGTTGGGGTCCTACCAGTTGTGCTTACACAGCTGTCTGCAATCTGCATGTGTTTGTGCTCTCAAGTACCCCAGCTGAGCACTTGGGATACAAGAAATCCCATCTCCATGACCATGGTTGAGCCCATCCTGGTTATTAATTGCTTTTCAAAGGGAATGAATCACCATGATGATGAGATAAATTGAGAATATTCAGAGCTCAGACCCCATTTATGAATAGACAATCCAAATAGTATATTGATTGGGTGATCCTCTCAGCCCTTTTTTTTTCCATTTTGTGGATTGGGGCAATTGAGTCTCTGCCGGATAAGTCCCACTAGCATCCCTTGATGTTCATGTTACCAAAATAAATACCCCTAAAATCCTTCTAATAAGTTTAGCTTCATGAAATTCTGTTTAATCCCATATCCATTGTTAAAATTACCAATGTTCAAATTATTTCTTACTACTTCGACCCATATCTACCTTCTGACCCATGACTTTATACAGAAAAGGAATCACCTGAGTGAAAGAAGTAGTTCTTCTTAAATATAGGGATTTCCCAATCTCAGAGCCTTGGGTAACTTGAAAACTTAGAAAGTATGTTTCTTTCTCTTGCCGATGTAGTCCCTTGACTTTGATTCTTCTGTTGTGCCTTTCTTTGTCAAGTAAATAATGATAACAATGCTTCATCTTACGTTGTGGAAAAGGGCGTCAGACCTGAAATACAGTTTCCAGACGAGACAATGAAGAAGGGTAACTGGGGGAAGCAGATGCATTTTCCAAATAAACAATTGATTAGATGGTGAGTTGGTGAACGACATAAAACTCATTCAGCAACCACATTCATCCAAAAATGGCTAGAGTCTATCTTACTATTTCCTATCAGCTAGTTTACTCCATCTACTCAATTCTAACACAACTACAAAAGAAAAAGCAAAAGAAGTTATAGTCTAGACTCGCTACCTTCTTCACATCTAATTAATCTAACACATATTAAAGTAAAGCCCTCCGACAAGACAAAGAGGGCTTTTCGCCTTTTCCTTCAAACATGTGGCTAAGCCTCCGATTTGGACAAAAGGGGGCTCACTGTAGCTCTGAGATCGTATTGTTTCGTAGTTCAAATTAAAAAATCAACTGATGCTCTTTGATCACCAATCAAATCTATTTTAGTTTTTATGGTCAAATAAAAAATCTCAGCACAAAGGCTTCCAAGATGTTACAATGGTGCGACCCTCACTCTTCTAGGCAGTGTTTTCGAAACACCCTTAACCCGGGGACGGTTGTACCGTTCGGCCTGGGAACCGTCCAAATAACCGGTTCCATTTCACCCTTAACCCAGTCTTTGATAAAAAAATCATTAATTTGATCAGCGACTCACTGATACAGGCAGTCAAACTGTCTAACCCATTTAATGATTTTTAGCCATTTTTTAAAGTTAAAACGGGCCATCCAATTGAATTGGACAGTCGAACCATCAACCCAGAAACTAGTGTCCAAAACTGTTCCAATTCCAAGTCATTTTTTAAAACCTTGCTTGTAAGTGAAGTGGGTTTTTCGATTACATATCCAACCTAAATTATTGTCCTAAACTAAAAGAAATAAAAAGCCTAACCCAAATGATCAAAACCTTGTAATCCCAAACAATAGTTAAATATATGTACAGCTAACTATGAATACAGTTGTGCAAATTTCAAAATATCACAATATATCAGTGCATAACATACCATATGTATCGCTATTTACTAGGAGATAATAGATCTCCATAAACCCCTCTCAACGTAGCTGTCAGTACATACTGAACTGAACAAACAGAGAAATATATATATATTCCTTTGCAAACTCCCATTTTTCATATCACGAGTGTCTATACATTGAATCATGCATTTGGAAAAAGAAAATAAGAGAAAATAAAAGAAAACAAATCTGAATAAATCTATCACTTTTTAACCTATTTTTTGACATTTACCAATTTAAGCTAATGAGATATGAAGGCACAAGTTTTAATAAATCCTATGTGTTTATTACCCATTAGCTTGAAAAAAAATCATAAATTTGAGATAATGAAATATAGAAGCATAGTTTTAATAAATGACAGCACGTCCATTGGGTGAGAGAGAGAGAGAGAGAGAGGGCAAATGTCAATCAGTTTACAAGGAAATGCGCATCAAGTCAAAACTTATAAAACCCTATGATCGACTAGTTCATTGATGATTCCAGATCTTTTTGTATCACCACCCAGAGTAGCCATTCAGTCCCATCTTCCAATTCCTTGTATGTTTTGAAATTGAGGGCTCAAAAGCCGAATCAATACCAAATCAAGTAACCTGTCTAACACGGGCCCAGCTCAAATTGAAATGTGAAATACTCATATCTTGGGCGCAGGCTTTGGGCCAGGCTCAAGACTTAGGCAGGACCTATTATGATCAAAGTATTAAAAAGGTGCATGAACCCATCTGTTGTCAATATTATAATTATTTAAATACGGAAATTCACATGTTTTGCAATATATGCTTCTTTGCATGTGCATATATATTTATGTTAGAGGTGTTCATCAAAAACTGAAAAACTAAAAAAACCAAACTGATAAAAACTTGATTAACCAAACCAGTCAGTTCAATTTCAATTTCAATTAACCAATATGAAAAACTGGTGGTTATCCAAATCAACCTGATTGATTTCAATTTGGTTTCAGTTCACGGTTTTATAAAATTCAAACACGTTGGGCACAGCCCCAGCCTAAATATAGAAAAAGCCATGGATTTTGGACCTAGCCCCAACCCAACAACCGACCTAAATGTGTTCTTTCCACGGTATAGGATTGCAGACATTCAGGATTGCCTGGGTGATGTACCTAAACCAGAGATTGGAATTGCTCCTCACATAGCACGCCTCACACTAACCTCACATGTCACAGCACATCACAGCTATGTATTAAGAATATCTCCGGTACATGATGTTATCATTCATGGGAAGATGTTCCCAACACACGGCTGCAATACACTGTGAGGAGCAAATCCAAACTCCCTAAACCATAATGTCTAAGTTACACGGGGCATGTTGATTCATTTGCAGCTAAGCTGTTGGTGAAAGCATGCGCAGAGAACAAGTTGGTTAGACAAGTGTAGCAGCAGTGGGCAAATGGATCCACATAGCCCATGTAACATAGACATTGTAGTTTAGGTGGCAATCTCTCTACATATCGACTTCCAGTAACATCACCCAGGCATGGCATGCTATAGTCTAACAGCCTCTGATAAAGATTTGGTACTTGCAATGCTTGAATAATTAGGCAATAGTCTAATAACGGTGGTGGACCTAAGGATTCAACGATGGTCGACCCAGCGGATTGCCTACAGCCTAGCTGATGGACAATAAGTAATATATACCACTTACCCGGTGGACATGGAAATTGTATAGTGAAAGTTGAAAAGATCTGTCCTAGAAACCCTGAATCAAAAGGGAAACTATATGACCTGAAAGACCTGGAAAACCTTAAACCATACGCGTGTATGAGAGAGAGAGAGAAAGAATTCTTTTATTGAATTCCAACACCCTAATCTACTCTGCTTACATGGATACAATTGACATCTCAAATGCTCGAAAATGGCGAGCATCGATAGCCAATCCACTCCAGTAATAGAAAAAATTGTTGGGAAAGGTCATGATAAGCAGCTCCCGTTGTCAGCCTTCAACTTAGTCGAGCATTTGATCTGATGGGACTTGACCAAAGATATCAGGACAGGAGTCCCAGTTCCCCTGTTCTCTAGCCTCCCAGTACCCACCAACATAGCAGTATGTATCACTTCCCTTTTCCTTGGCAAACCAACGCGGCTTCCAACCCCTCTCTTGCATTTTCCTTGCCTGAGTTCACATCAGTCAGTAAATGTGCATTTTATCTTTATTTCCTTCAATAAAAAAATCCAAAGCCAAGACGAAAAGAAGCGGTATGACAACTTATAATTCACCTGTCGTTGCCTCTGTTCTAGCCGCAACTTTTCTGCATTTGCCAAGTCATATTCCCCATTCTCAAGGCACCTTTGGTCAGGTCTTAGCCTTGAATCTGTGGGAGGCAACTTCTCCTGCACACATATGGATTGATGTCCCGATTTATCATCAAATAGAGAAGGATAGCAGAAAAGATCCTAGAAATTGGTTCAAACTCCACATTAGAACATTTAAATCACACCTTCAAACCAGGAGTAAGCTCATTTAGTGTAATGGCAAAGCGTGTCAAGTTGTATCTGGTGGAATACTTGGACGGCATGCTCCGTTTCCACAGCATATGGGCTGAAGACAATGGTTCCGATCCTTTTCCTTTCCCAGAACAGTCTCCGTTCACATAATACATGCTCTCATCCCATTTTCCAAATAGAGTGGCTACTGTTTTTCCATTCTTATCTTGCACAATACCATGTACCTGCACCACAACTAAATCTGTCACAACCATGGTTTCGGTAACTGCAGATAACCACCACCACATCAACCACCAGAAAATATGAGTAATAGCAATATAGTTCTACTTTACTATTTTAAAGTAAAAGATACCATCCTTTTCTTGTCAAATATTTGTCAATAAAGCTCAGTTTGGAAGGAGTACAAACACAAATATGTAGAGTGCAAAACCTTGTATTTTGTATGTATCTGTACTGTACATAATTTGTATTTGTACTCTTTCCAAACTGAGCTTTAAGTGCTATAGCATGGATCAACATTGGTAATATGTAGGGGTGTCAATTGGACTGGATTTGGTCCAATCCGATCCAGTCCAATGTGAGCCATTATAAATGGACCAGGTCCAATCCAGTCCAATGAATATTTTGGACCGGCCGAATACAATGTCTGGACCATCCAATCTGTTCAAATTCGCTTTGATTTAGATTGGTTTCAACCCAAACCTGGTCCATTGACACCTATATTCTCATCTTATATCAATGGACCAGATATTGGCTTAATCCAACCCAATCCAATATAAATTTATTACAGACGGACCAGGTCCAATCCAATCTAATAAATATTTTGGACCGGATTGGTCCAATCCAATGTCTTGTTGGTCTGTCCAATCCGTCCAAACTGATTTTGGACTGGACGGGGCCCAATCCAAAACCGGTCCATTGACACCCTTAGGTATATGGATAAGATTTTGGAGCACTTAATATCACACTACCTCTGAATTCCTGTAGAGAATATCTTGACATATAAAGAGACAGGTAGATCTATCAAAGATACAACACTCAAGTTACAATTTTGGCATCATCTTGCACCTTGCCTTGGTGTTTTTACAGGGAGAAGTGCCATTCCAAGGTTTAGCTTTTGCTACATTAGACTATGTATGTGTTCGGTACCGTTTATGTTTAATGAATAAACATTTGTACTTTATTTGCTGGTAAAACCAAGAAATGCAATAATTGCAATCATTTATGACAACTGGGCACCACTAAGCGCCACTTCAGCGTAACAGTGAATAAACGCCTGGCCGTTTGTGGAAGCTTCAAAAAATGACTTCTACAAATGACTGGCATGCACATAAACCAAAGTTCACTTTTTACATTTTCGATGTATGCAGAAGAGCAAGAGAGAGAAAATGCTGAGATGGTGCCTATGTGGCACCATCAATAAACGTTTACTGAATAAACCAAGTTCTCAATTCAAAGAACCATTAAGGGGGTGCTTACCAATGTGAATGGTTTTGTTTTCTAAAACAAAAACAACGACCGTCTCAGTAAAACAATACAATTCTTCCTCATCCCCCTTCCTCTTGAAG
Source organism: Nelumbo nucifera (assembly GCF_055504915.1). Taxonomy (NCBI): domain Eukaryota; kingdom Viridiplantae; phylum Streptophyta; class Magnoliopsida; order Proteales; family Nelumbonaceae; genus Nelumbo; species Nelumbo nucifera. The sequence continues at coordinate 45,933,290 of NC_142653.1, read as the reverse complement.
AGGCATATGCCTCCTAGTGCTCATGAGGGGGCTTATGCCTCTTACACTCTGAACTATGTCTCATGCCTCCGGTAGTAGAATGCCACCACGTTTAAAACATTGTTTGCCCTTATCCTTCCTTGATGCTTCCACTTCTCCACTCCCCATGTTTGATGACTCCTGTACGACGATTTGGCTTCTCTCTCTCCCCTCGATAGCTATGCATCCCAACACCATGGAAGTCGTATCGCAACCAAAGTCAGATCTTAACCTATCACAATTTGAAGCTCAAAAATCTCACCTGAAAATAATAAGCCAATATACAAAGGGAATGGAATGCACATCCTGTCTCCACCATCACGCATGCATACTGTAACTCCTCCCATCTCCTATTGCAAAAATCAAAACTCCTGACTTTGCCATGCATTTTCAATCGCCCTAAAGGTCTGGGTACATCACACATGAAATTGAATTCCAAATATATTGATCTAGACAAAACTCCTACCCTGTGTATTCCTCACCTGACCGATCATTGGAGACCATCTACCTAAAGTCAGTTCTGGGTAATGATGTGAGCTTCTCATTTCACTCTGCAACCCTTCCTCTTCTCTAACCTTGCTCTTGAACATAAAAAGGATCAAGCCTGCATTTAACCTAATGACTTAATCAAAACCAAATTGCCTCCATTTGATTGAAGCCCATTTGCAAAGGTCGTTAACATCAGGATCCAATCTGATAAATCCACCAAGTATCAACTAAGCAAGCACTTAACAATATCCTTGTCAAGAAAAACTAACAAGTCACCCACACAGATTTCAAGAAGGCTGTAATATAGTTGCAGACAACAAAACAAGGTAACAGAAGCTGTCACACCCCAAGAAATCACAAACTGTTCAAAGAAGAATGCTTCACAAGTTATTTGGCAGACCAAGCAATAGCTAAGATTCAATTATCACCTAGAAAACTGCTGCAGGTCAAGCATCTCCCCCAATGCAGGAAAAAAGCTCACGATCCTGGGAAAAAAAAAGAAAGCCTTCTAAACCTAAGAAAAAAACCCTTCAGATTTCAAACACCAATCTCTTACTCGGATTGCGACTGTCAAAAATACAACAGAAGACACCTCTGGCATCAACTGAACCATACATAGACTCGATAGGAACATCAAGACTGCAATGGACCAGGTTAGGATGGACCCCATCCGAATCAATCTACTAGAACCATGCAATCTACTAGATTGCAACTGTCAAAAATACAGCAGAAGACACCTCTGGAAGTCACACTGATCTTCAATCTACTAGAACCATGCAACTAGAGGTGTCAATGGACCAGGTTTGGGATGGACTCCGTCCAAATCAATATCAATTTGAACGGATTGGACAGACCAATAAGAAATATTGAAAATGGTTCTAAGTATTTATTATATTGGACTGGACCTGGTCTATTGTAATGGATTTTATATTGGACTAGGTCGGATTGAACCAATGTCCAGTTCATTGACATAAGATAAGTGTATGGGTATTAAGTCCAGACATTATTGGACCAGTGGTCCAAAGTATTCATCGGATTGGATTGGACCTGTTCAATCTATAATCAACTCACAGTTTTCAAGGCACCAAGGCTAGGTGACAGGGGGCACTTTGTTGCCTAGTCGCCAAGGAAAGCGCCTAGGCATCACCTTAGCAATGGATTTTTTAAGTAAAAAACATATATCCTAGGGTAGATCCTTAGGTCCCATAACCATATTTCCTTAATAATTATCCATAATTTTGATAGGAAAAGTATAAACTTCATATTAAAGTATAGAAAATCAACATACTCATGAGAAGAAAAGAAGAAAGAAAAGAATTCAAAAAATATAGGGGCTGAGCCCCTACTTTTGTTATAGGAAAAGAAGAAAAGAAAAGGTGGAAGAAGAAGATGTGTTGATTATGAAAAATTTTAAGTTCTTCCTTACTTATTGGTTTAGGTTTTGAAGTCTTTGAGGGATCAATACAGCATTTAGCAATGTCTGTATTCATTAAACCTTAACAAATAAGAAAACAATAAAAAGAAATTAGTATATAAACACACAAAATGAATATTTTAGTTTAATGATTATCTATTTTATAATCAGATAAGGGGAAAGAAAGTGGTTTGCCCCCTGTGAATGTGAGCGTGGGAAGGATCTTCCTAGTTAATGTGGGAAGGTTCTTCCTATTTGGAAGGCTTCATCCACATCATAAAAATGATGAACAACCATCTGGTTCCTTATTTCTAAGGCTGCAACTTGGGCCGGGTTAGCCCAAACCCAACCCGAAAAAGTCGGGTTGGGCTGGATCAGGTTGATGCTCGAGTTAGGGTTGAAATTTATGAACCCGGCTTTACTTCGGGTTGGGTTAGGGTTGACCCCTTGGGCAACCCGACCCAACCCGAACCTGACTCTATAGTACATATCATATATAAATATATGTTATATATATGATCATACATTGATTTGTTTAAATGCATGATAGTTGTATAGCCACTACCACATACTATCATTTATTTCATTTAAGATAATCACTTCACTTAATCCTAAGTGGAAATACTAAAACCTTGTTAATATATCTCCTCTCTTTTGTTTGCCACCCATAGCTTGTTGACCATAAAAGATCTATTATAAGTCATCATAATAAACTAAAGTCATTTCAAACATTTTTTTTTCTGAATTTTGTACTTAAAGAACCAATAAAAACATCAACAAACAAATACTAATAAAACATAGGATTAATATATGTAATGAAAGTTGAGTTAAGATCTAAGATTAAGAAGTTCTACAAGATTTTAAGGGATGGGAAGAAGGTTGGGTTGGGCCCAATGACTTTGGGTTGGGTTGGGTTAGGGTTGAAGGAATTTAGTTAGGGTTAGGGTTGGGTCGGTCAAGTTGGGTTAGGGTTGGGGGTTTAGAACTTAGGGTTGGGCTAGGGTTGGCCTCAACCCGACCTAACCCGGCCCAATTTGCAGCCCTACTTGTTTCAGCCCTCAATCCAGATTTGAAACGTGAAAGTCTTTGGCATGGATCTTTAATTCCTCTACACCAAACTTTCAGCACTTCAATTTTGTTCATATACTCCACCAACATGTTTCCTTGCTTTAAACTGTTGAGTTAATCAAAGAGATCATCTTGGTAATCATAAGGCAAATACTTCCACTTCAACTTTAGCTTCATCTCCTCCCGATGGATGATGAGTGGTTGTCCAACATATCTTAAATCATTCTCTACACCAGTCCACCACACTTGGGCTTGTCCAACAAGCTTCATGATAGTAAACCAAACCCTCCTCTCACCTGACATATTATACCAATCGAAGTACCTTTCTAAAGTGGCAAGCCAATCAGAAAAAGCCTGAGGATCGATCTTACCATGAAAATGTGGAACTTCAACTTGTACCTTCTTGGTGATATCTCCAGCTGCCTCATATGTATCATATCTCTCATGTTGATCTTGCTCTATTATTTCATGTGCCATCACCAAAAAAGATGGTTGAGGCCTCTCATACAGCTGTATTGCTCGTGGACTTGGCTTTGATGATGCCAAAACCCTCTCCCTCCTTGTTTCAGCTTCATCCCAGGTTCTCCACCATTCCTTGGGGCACTAGAAGAAACCTCCCTAGTGGTACTTGCAGCATTAACTTGTGGCTGTTGAGAACCTTGTTGTAACACCTTGAAATGAGCTTTCAATGCATCAAACCCTTTCCATAATCATGTAGATGAAGGTTCCGTTGTGCGCGCCTTTCTGTGCGGTCTGTCAGCTATTTACAATCCTGGCAAACCGCAATTCGGTCTTTTCCCATTTGGTTTGTAGTAGATCTAGCTGCCAAAAGCCAACGCGCTGAAAAGACATGGGAAGCCCAAAACAGGCAATTTTCGGGAAGCTCCAAATGGAGCTTTTGTGTTTTTTTTTTTTTTCTATTCGCTTCGTGCGGAAAGACACGCCTTGACCAAACGGGCTTCAGGCTGCTCAAATCTTAATGCAAAAGCTCAATGCGTCTTTTGACTGTCAAAGCTACTAGAAGATCTTTCCAAAATGATTTGCCAAACGGCCCCGAAATCATCTCACTGCCTATCAAAACTGATGCAGGATCTTTGTGATTCAGCACTATCCTTGCAAACAACTTAGGTCTAGATGTGTAGCACAAACAAGAACTAATAGAGAAAGAAGAGAAGAGAAGAGAAGAGATGGAAATAAGATGAAAACCCTAGGAAATCACACCCCCAACTTAGCAATAACACCAATTTCTACAGATAAACTTTCTTTGTTCATTAGAAAAAAATTGTCCTCATATGAGCCATACAAGCTTAATAAAAAAAGAAGCTTTCAAAGGAAGAAACTTGCCCCCCAAGTCAGCTTGCCCAACAAGCCATTTACAAAAAGAAGCTAGACTAAACTAAACCTGTCCCAAACAATTACAAACATAAAGCCAAACAAAGGGAAATTACTAGACTAAGACCTATTCCTAAACATCCCCCCCCCCCAACATGCAAAATTACAAAATAACCCTTGATATCCAGAAATGTAAAAAAACCAAACAAGTCCTATTCAGCAACAACTCGTCCACACAAAGAGCATTAAGGTGGATTGAAGACTCTAGGGTCTTCCCAAGTTGATCTACTGCTAACCCAGCTCCCATGTGGGCTCCACGTCTTCGTAATGATGCCAAATGAGCATAGGAGCAGCTTTGGTTCTCTTTTGATATGCCTTAACTAGGGGTGTAAACAGATCGAATTCAAATCGGATCAGGCAATATCTGAATTTGAATCCGATTAAATATTCTATTCGAATTCGATTAATTAATTATTTTAGATAATTAATAAATATTTTATTGATATAAAGTATATAAATATATAAATTATTTATATAACTTAATTATTATTTATAAATTATATATAATATTTTATATATTATATATAAGAATTAAATAATCAGTCAAATTTGGATATTTATCGAATCGAATCAGGTCATATTCGAATTCGAATCCGATTAACTATCGGTAAGAATAGGATATCCGAAATCGACCAATTAGATATTCGAATTATCCAAATTCAATTTGATTGTGTTGAATATCGAATTCGAAATCAGATTTTCGAAACCGTTGACACCCCTAGCCTTAACCCTTAAGTTGATCCTCATCAACACTAGTCATCTTATGTACAATAGCTAATGACCTATCCTCAGGATGGGGTGACTACTCCAAAATCTAAAATGTAGAAATGTTGCACCTTTAACCGTTAACCCTTTGTCATTTGAATAAGGGATCTGTAGTTTTTTGGACCCACATCAGTCAGTATATTCTTAAAGTGCATTTTAAGTAAACAATATTTTGAATATTGTTATATAGATTGATTTAGGGGCCATTACTGGTGTAATGGTAAAATCTTGCGCAGGCAAGTGTGAGAACACATTATGAGGAGCCTGAAAGCAGCCACTTCTTACCAAAAAAGTGCCAAAAGTTAGGACAGTATCCAGTCCACCCCTCTGGCCCAGCAATACTGTATGGAGCAGAGTGTGGGCAGTCAAGAAACAGTATGTCCAACATTATGAGTGGCAGAAAAATACATATGAAATAGATAAGTGCAAGAACTAAAAATGATAGGGTCAGAAATAAAGTCGTTCAGAGGAACCAAGGAAGTAGACTCATAATTTAACCATGGATATGGCACTAAACTAGGGATGCAAATGGATCAGATCGGATTCGAATCAGGGTATATTCAAAACCAATCCGACAATGTTCATGTCGGATCTGATCAGAACTGATAAGACTCGATTTGAATTTGAATCCTATCGATAAGTCGGATCTTCAGATCTGATCCAATCTGACTTGTTTTCTTTAAAAATTAATAAATTATTAAAAGAAAAATAAATATAGTAATTTAAATAAAGTAAAAACAAAAAATACAAGTATTTTTTAATTATTTTCATCATATATATACATGTTTTTTATAAAAATAAATAATATAACAAATTTTCAAAAAAATAATATAAAAAATATATTTATGAATAAATAACATGTATATATGTATTATGTATATATTTATATTTATAAATATAATATATATTGGATCGGATCTTCTCGGATCGGATAGGGGTGATCCGAATTCAATCCGATTTCTGATCGGATCCTATAATCCGATCTGAAGATCCGAACAAGGGTGATCCAAATTCAACCAAATAGGATCGGATCGGATCATGATCCGATCCATTTGCACCCCTACACTAAACAGAACATAATGGCAAAATAGGATTCATGTAGCCAACCCCGTATTCCATGCAAGTATTTGTGTTATATCAACTTGACAGCAGTGCTCTGATAATGGAAGGAAATCTGGTAGCATGGCTGGCAGACTGAAAACTGACCAGACCATGTAAGATGGGAAAGGATTGTAATACAAATCTTGCTAAACCCAGCTATAGACCTTTTCAATAGGTGCATTGGTGCCAAGCATGTGCCTTTTTTACATATGGGTTTTCTTTTTGTTGCTTAATGGGGCTACACAATGGGGGTATAACCCATCTCCCATACCCATAACCCTCAACCTTTGCAACAGCAGAGTTCGATCCCAAGAAGTCCCTGCTACAACCAACCAGAGAACTTAGCAACTGAGCCACCATCAGTTGGTATATGCATAGAAGGGTGTAAAGCAGATAAGAATCTACAAAAAAAGAATGCATATAAAAATGCATTTTTTTTGTAGATTATTATGCACTTTACACTTCTGAAATGATTTATTAACTTCTAACTTTCCTCTTATTGCTGTCTGTACACAAGTAACGGTTTACGAACTTTTATATAAGCAAAAACAAAGATATTTCAAATAGTTGAAGCCTTGGTTCATGCAAAAAGGATCTCAAATAGCAAAACATTCACTAAATAAGCAATGAAGATACAACTAATATCCCATCCCTAATCCTGGAATAGAATGAACTACAACTAAAATCACATAACCAACCTCTTTGTGTATACAGGCCAAAAATTTAGGTCAGGCCTCTCCCTTAAACCCCTGCATGGATTTGTTTGGGTTTCCCTCAAGGTGCCTTTACAGAGGCAAACGGAAAATCTCATAGGATTAGGAACGCAAGGGATTTAACATCACATTCACTACTTGAAGTAATGCAACTAAGAGACAAATAAACAGATTGTAAGTTTCACATGCTTGGATTCTTGAGTGCGTTAGGCACTTCGATACAATCCACATATGTTCGCTTTCACATCCATATTTTGACTTAGAATATGCTTATATGCATTTTTATGGATAAAAATATGCTTTATTTGTTATGCTTATATTATAATTTCAGCCAATAGACTTTTCAAAACATTTAATTTCTTTTAATATTCAGCTTTCATTTTTTACGCATTATTTCTCTTTTACTTTTTGAATTAAAAAAATGCACCTAGCACATTGTGCTTTTACAACACCGAAATGCCAATTGCTTGCCTGGTTGAGTTAAGTCCCTTTCTGAAAGCTGGAAAGTTGGAGATTTGACCAAAAAAAGGGCAGCTATTATGGTCCACTATCCCATTGGCTGTAATTTCAGCTATCTGGGGTGAGAGGAACAGGAGGATCTTTGATCAGACTCGGAATCAAGAAGAGGAGCTGATAAATCAAACTGTTGGAAACCTAAGAGCATGGATGAGTATTCATTCCCATTTCTCCTCTTTTTTAGCTGTTTATTTTTTGGGGGGAGCTCTTAATGGTATTCGTATGCCAACAGAATGTTTTTGTACAGTGAACTAACAATACATGTATACTTCTTTATGAATATATTAATACAACTTTAGCTTAACTTTTCAAAAAAAATGCCACACAATCAACCAGTCTCATTCTATTTTATTTATAAGCAATTTAAGTCATTGTTTATGTCACTCTATACATGACAGAACAGAGCGAAAAGAATCTTTTCTTAAAATGAAGTCAAACACAAAAAACTATGCCCTAGTTTTCCACATTATCAACAGTGAAATATGGAGGGCAATGATATACACCAAGAACACCCAAAATCATTTAAATTACCCTCTTCTCATCTCAAAAATGCATATATTTCAAGTTTAACTTAGAAACATTGGAAACCACAGAAAAACAAAAAGAAAGATCCCTTGTTACATATATCTTCACTGTAGCTAACCAAGGAGAAGGGAAAATGTACAATGTACAGTATTCTTCTACTACCATTACTAGAACAGTGGCAATAAAGTAGCATGAGTTGTATAAATTGCCATGTGGACAGGAGTTGTAAATCGTAAATTGTGGGATAAACTAGGCACCTGATGAGGATTTCTGTCTATGATTGACTGCTCTTTGAATTTTAGCTTGCATGAGTATTCATGGTTCCCTTGTATACGCATTGTACCATAGTGATCGCAGTAAAGCTTTCCCAATATAAGGTTGTAAATGGATGTTGTGACCTGATCGAACAGGGCCCCACTCTTCAGTTGATGACTAATTATGATATGGCATTCAGAGATTTCAACAATTAATGTTCATACCTTGTTCCACTGAAAAACTTCTCCATCATCAAACTCTAGAGTTAGAACACCAACAGGATCAAGCTGAATAGAACGACCCCAAAATTTGCTTTTTAGATTGCTGTCAGCCCAAAATTTCCAACCCCTGCCCTCACAATGGCATGCAACAATCATCGGGTGATGGCTTACCTGTCTCGAAGTAAAATGAGCCATAAATACATGATTCTTAAGTTGCAAGAATTTTATAAATAAACAAGCAAGGAAAATGAAAAAGTAAAATTACCATAGCAAGCAATGCCTTATGAACACAATGGTCATGGTTTCAACCATACAAGAGGCAACTGCATCTTAGTTGGGACAAGGGTCTCTACTGTTACGTGACATGTCATGGGTTTAAAACTAGTATGCACTTTTGAGTTAATAACCCAACTTAGAATAGGCCTCCTCTGTACCAGCATTAATGATTTGTGAAGTTCATTGCAGTCAGGTTTGTCAAGGGCCTTTTTTTTATTGGAAAGGTTAACTTCATTAAAAATTAAAATATTTCAAGATATGTCAAAGTACCACTGTCAACCCCTGAACCCCGTATTATGAAGTTGACCCAAGTTACATATTTATTACAACACTTCCCAAAACATGTTCTCCCTTACAGTCCCTTGTTTTTCTAAGGTATCTGCTAGCCCATTAGCTGACCTTCTTGTCCACTTGAAGCACATAGCCACACACCAATCTCCCTCATTATATTGAGTATTTCCCTTATCATCTGTCTATATTTCCATGCTCCCAAGCAACCTGACTACATCCACCCCATTAACAAGAGTCCCCTTCAACCTCCATTTGGTGCAACCCCAATTGTTTGGTGTATCTTACACCTTGAAGTAAAGCCATCACCTCTGCTCTTAGTGAATCTCCTTCTCCTATTGGTCGCAAGAACATGACAATAATTCTGCCCTCCCCATATCTAAATACTTCCCCTAACCTGATGGGCCCAGATTACCTATAGAGCTTCAATCAAGGGCATTTTGCTGAGTGGCAGGCCTTGGGCCTAGTTGTACCATGAGATACTAAACTCATCAAGAAAAGTCAAACCAGGTGAAATTACTGAGTTCAAATCAACCCAAAAGGATTTTAAGAAATAAAGCAGGTTCAGAAATCCCCCCCCCCCTTTCCCAAAACACATTCTTACTGAGTAATGAAGGTTGTTTTACTAATTATCAGTCAATGGTAAAAAAACCCCTTTTGAAGACATGTAACATTTCAATTGGTCAGTAGAATAACATCAATCAATGCTATGCACAAATGCATACCAAGAGTCGAATGCCACTGGCTGAAAATTCAGATGTGCTTATGAGTTTTCTTGCTAATATTTTCTTTCTAGTATTATGCAACAAAATCAACAAGAAAAATATTCCCAACAGATCCCAATTGTATAAATATATTATACAATACCATTAGCTCAAAAAGTTGGGGAATCAACTAAAAGAAAGCAAGTTCTTAGCAAATTAGTAGCAAATAATACTTGTCATGTTGAAACTTATCAAAAACTATTTAGTATCTTGAGACCTACAAAACAAACACTGGGAATATTTTCAAGAGGTTTCTAGCTGTGAAAATAGAACCTTCTCTGAAAAAAATCGGAGGCCTTTATCTGGATAATCAGCTTCATATGTCTCCCCCAAAAGTGGATTAAAGGGCTTGCAGTGTCTTCCTTCAGTAGAGGCATATCCAGAGACAGCAAATGCTGCTACATTTAGAATCCTCATAAGGCTATTACCCTACAAGTGTTATCAAGAAGTGGATTCACAGTGAGAAAATGAATACATCAATTAGAAAGAATAAGAAAATCAAAGCTAGACAATGAAACGCTATCAAACAATAAAATAGAGAAGTATAAGCAGCTGAACCATTTGGATTAAAACATTCAAAGGATTAAAGAGCATAATAGCCTTATCTCTCCATTCCTAGATTTCTATATTCCAATACATGAGTGATGAATAGAAGTTGTTTCTTCAACTCCATTCAAGAGCATAATATCCTATAATAGGTTAATTTAATATTCCAATTTGGTTTTTAAACTTTCAGCATTGAGTTATCTATTCATTTATTTATTTTCTTGGCAAGTTGAAGATAAAAAATCAAAAATCATCCTGATATAACAATCAAGCTACAGCAAACAGCCAAATATAGAAACATTAAAACAACCATAACAACATCATAGTGAATCAAAATAGGGCAATTCTTGACAAGTATCATGGACAAGCTGTAACACACCAGTCTGCAGGTGCTTGGGTGTACAAGCATACGCTAAGGGAAATTTATTGCTTAGCTAAAGAGATGGGCTAAGTTGTAATGACATATAGTAAAACACATGGGTTGTTGGAAGTCTTTCCAAATTCCAACATCTAGTTGTACTCTTTCTATTCTAATTTGATAAAATTTCCTCTGCTGATAAAAAAATACATAATCAATAGAATTAGTCATACGTGAAATAAAAACATAACAACAAAACAGAGAAAATGAGTTGGAAAAATTAGAGAAATTTTGGAATTTTGGAAGGACAATTGGTGTAACAATAGGTCCCTTGAAGAGTTGTTCCCTCACTTATTTGAACTTGCAGAGAATCAGGAGGTTATGGTGACAGATTGTTGTGAGCTGATGGGGAATAGTATTGCATGGAGCCCTAAGTTCAGAAGACCTTTCCAAGATTGGGAAGTGGAACAAGTAGTGAATCTGTTGGGCGTGCTCTCTAGTCAAGTTCTGAACCCATTGGAAGAAGATGCTTGGATTTGGAAGTGGAATGCTGATGGATTATTCACTATAAGCTCTTTAGCCAAAAGAGCTTGCTAGTGAAGGTCTGGATAACTTCCCTGCTAATAGAATCTGGACTCAGATTCCTCCTCTCAAAGTGAATGCACTGCTGTGGGTGGTGGTATTGGACAAAAATCTAACTAAACAGAATTTGAAAAAAAGAGGAATTCTGATTCAAAACATGATGTGCGAGCTGTGTGGGCAAGCAGAGGACAACAATCATCTCTTCATCCATTGTCCTTTTGCAGCTACAATTTGGAACCACTTTCTCTCATCGGAAGGTATTTCCTGGGTCATGCCAAATCAGGTTTCAGATCTGCTAAGGAGTTGGGATTTGGTAGGCCTTTCTAAGCTGGCTAGAAGTGTGTGGTGAGCTATCCCTGCAGCTGTTATCAGTTCCATATGGGCAGAGAGAAACAGAAGAATCTTTCAGAATAAGAAAAAGGAGGCAGACTGTCTTATGTCTGGTGCAGTGGGAAAGCTTGTATCCTGGACTGCAGGTGTAAAAGGCATACAGCCTAGGATCTTGGGGTCTCAGTTAAGTTCTGTTAGTATATTTGAATTGTAATGTAAACTGAGAGGCTGTTCTCAGTCTTTGCTCCCTCCTGGGAGGCCTTTGTATGGTTCTGATTTCTATTAATAAATTTACCTTACCTTTTTCAAATAAAAAAATTAGAGAAAAATCTTTTTTGATCAATAATTAGAGCAAAATCATGATACAGATGACCCCAGAATAAGACACGTTTGTGTCCATGCAACACTGCAACGAGAACAAAAAATGGATGAACTCTTCCCATTTATGTAAAAGTGGATCACAAATGGGCCAGTCTCATTTGAATTGCTCAGAAATCAGGATTGCATGGAATTATAACCTTTTTTCCCTTGAATAACAACAATTGGTTTCTTCAGTTGTTCCTTCTCAAACTACAGTATAAAGGAAATCCAATATAAGATGACAACTAACCTTAGGTATTTTGTTTCACTAAAAGACAGATATGAACCACCTATTTGAGGAGCTTCTTCAAGTCACACCAAAAAGATAGACACATAATGCATACAATTTGCCCATTTGTACTAGATTCTTGATGTCTGAGTTGTATAACTAAAGTTTTAAACTTTCATTGTGATACCTTAGAACGCAAATCCACTTGAACATGAATTAGCATAGAAATTCAGCATACAAGTCAGTACATCTAACAAGATCTATGGATTGTGAAAGTGGAAGAACTGAGAACATTATGTGGAATCTTGAAGATTAAAATATGAGAAGATTCTTTGAGTGAAAAAAGGGGAGAGAGAGAAAGAGAGAGAAAGAGAGAGGTCATGTTATGAGAAGAGCATGATAGGAGGGGGAAGTTTGCCCATTTGGAAAAAACAGCCTGGGCTGTATTGAAAATCTGCATGGCATGTTAGCATGGGTGTGGGATAAAAAAGTAAATGCAATCAATACTCTTTTAATTAAAAAGACAAATAAAGAAATAAGTTGGATAACGTGTCATGTGTTGGAAGCTTCAAAACAGCACAGGCTGTTTTTTTTCCAAACAGCCAAGCTTTTCTCTAACAAGAGGTTGAGAAGGACATTGTATAAAGAAGAGGATGGATAGGTATGGTGAAACATGTAGGATGTAGTTTCTGGACAGTCTCAATGGAAACACATTATCCAATAACTGGAGCAACCTGTGTCTAGATGGTTTTCTTTTTCTTTACTAAGAAATAGATGTAAAGCCTAAAATATGTGTGCATTCAAGATTCAAATATACAACAAGAATAACACAAAAAGGGAAAATCTATGATGCTGGAAAGGCATGATACCGGAAAGGCCTTGAATTTTGAGGAGGTATGGGCAGGGAGAGCCATATATGGAAGCTTCCTATCCCTCCAAGGATAGCAGCTTTCTTTTTCAGTTTTCTGTTTCATATACTGTGTACTTCTCCTATGAGATGCATTTGTGTCTAGCCCTGGCATCAATATTTTTAGTTAATTGTATCCTGATTTTCTGATCTCAATTAATAATCAAAAGTAAAAAAGAGAAAAGAAAAGGAACAGGGGAGGATAATCTTTTTATAGACAAAAGTTACCAAGAATCAAGACCATAAATGTGCATAATTTTGTGCAGATAGTGAAATTGATCTTAGTATAATAATTTAAGAATTGAAGGAAACAAGTAAAATCTAAGTCATGCAGAAACCATTAACCTGGCAGTTAAGAAAGTTATCAGCAATCAATACATCTACATTCTAAGAAGAAAGAAATGTAATCAGCATATGCTGGAAGCATTTTTTATTTTATTGCAATAATCATTTCTCCAAAAGAAAAGAAAAGAAAGTTCACTAAAATATTACTAAAACTTACCCTTCTACCCCATTCATTGGCCCGGTCAATAAGGTAAGAGTATTCCAGATCTTCAAAACATTTTTGCAAAGAAGAGAGTGGCTCATTAAAGTAAACAGGAAGACAAACTTTTGTGAGATCCTTCCCAATGTTATCTTTAATCATCGACCATAAGCTAACTCCCTTCTCTTTTTCAATTGGGTTAGGCAATTTCTTGCGCCGCCTCACATAAGGATAGTTAGTACCAACAGATTTAATTGAACTATCAATATCATCCTCAGAATCAACAGCATAAAGCTCTTCATCATCAGAATCAAATGATGATCTCCGGAAATCAGATGCACTGCTTTTAAAGGAGCTTGATGAAAGAAAATCACGTGTATCAAAGAAAGTGTTGTCATCATCATCTGTTTCTTCCTCTGCAGCATCAGGTCTTTCATTGTCATCCTCAGATTCAGTAGCACTTCCTTCTGAAAAATTATTAACAGAAGTAAGGTTTTCTGTAATATATCAATTTTACTGAAGACAAGATGGAAGAAACATTCCTTGACTAGGAAAGTAACAACTTTCAAATGGGCACATAGATCAACTAACAGCATTGCTGTTGCTCAGCAAAAAAAAAAAAGTGCTAAATAAGTCTTTGTATTTTCTTTTTTGATAAGTAAAAAAAGTTATTAATTCATAGGTTCAAACTAATACAAGCATCCCTTGGAGAGGTGTGAGCTGCAACTTCTCCTAACAAAGTACAAAATAAATAAGCATCAAATTACATCTGAACCCAAAACAAATGATCCCTATTTGCCCTTGCTTGGCTAGACAATCAAGCAATTTCAATGGTCAATAGGCAAGTGCTTCAATGTCTTTGACATAGATCATTTTTTATCATGCAATCTACACAAAATAAAAGACATGCATCTTTGTGCCTTGATGAATGGCATATTGTAACAAAACCTATTTTTAAATGTTGTTTTCAAGTAAATCAAGTGAAAGGCTGAAAACATCTTGTAATAATATGATGATCTTATTAGATAACAAAACTAGTTCATCAGCAAACATATAAGCAATCATCTTAAATTAAATTATTACCACTATATTTTTCTTGTCTTGATCTATTTGAAGACTCATGTTCCTTTGATTGTCTTTGGCTCTCATCAACAAGTGTATTCTCCAAATCAACTTTTTCTGTCTACATAGTACAGAATAAAATAGTTGTTTTTCAGAAGACCTCTAAGAAAGCTACTGAGTTAGAAAAAAACTGCAAAGTAAGCTGCCTACTAAGTACATTGAAAATTTTCAGGCAAGATAATAGGACATAGACAAAAAATAAAAACAGAGCTAATTTAGTCGGGGGTTAAAAAATATAATAACTACAAATAGAAGGTTTGTTAAAGCAAAAGACAGATTGGTTTATGATGAATCTGCATAAAAGGAAAAGAAAAATATTAGCTTCAGACTATGATGAATATATCAGACACCACAATATTCAAAAGTATCATGGCATTACCAAGCATGCCACTGATTAAAGTTTTGAAAGTTTAGAATTTTAAGGGTTCCTCTGGTGCAGCTACCATCCAATGAAGTTTAATCTAGACAAGGAATTCCACTAAAGCACCATTCAATGAAATTTTTTGAGTAGGAAATGACATTTGATAGATCTTTCTGTGTATAAAGTAGATATGTACATAGAGGGACACTTAATCATTTAAAAACTGTATTTAAGGGTTATATGGACATTTAATGCTGAAGGAATCATTGAAGTCACAATTTGAGCATGAGTTCCAAATTTCAGCTACCTGCACAGTCTGAACACAGCTGCTATTCTTTCCCAGCAAATACAAGCTGCCATAACCACCCACCCCACCCCAAACTTCTGCTTTTTAGTACATATCAGCTCTAGCTTCACTTGAAAGTGCTTTACAAAGCACAAGATCAATGCCTCCATAGGAAATGCTTTTAAGGCTAAAAAACACCTCCAAAAATTCCGACCCATATTTCACTTTTTTTTTGCTCTACCAAATATGGGTACCAACTGATGATAGTTCAATTGGTAAGTTCTCTGGCTGGTTGTAGTGGAAACTTGGAATCAAATCCCTCTGTCACCAGTGGAGGGTTATGGGTATGGATGGGTTACCCACCCCCAGATTGTGTAGTCCCATCAAGCAAAAAAAAATGTGGGTACAAGTCTCAAAAACCGTCTGATGTGTATATCTTATAACACCTAATTTCCTTCAATTAAAAGAATGATAAAATAGAAAAGAACAAAAAATAATAATTCTTACCAGCAATCAAGAAAATAAGCTACAAAATGTAGGAAATCAAAATCCTAAAAATATTGTTTTTGGGGTCTACAAATAGTTTACCCACAAACTGAAGATGAGTGCCTCCACCCCCTCCCCCCAACCCCCCTGGTTACAAATAACATTCCACTTTATCAAAGGTTCTTCATATCTTCTGGCATTCCCTTCTCCTTTTTAGATTTTCAAACTGGTACCCCATTCTCAACTCAGATTAAAAGTATAGCAGAAAAATTAAAAGTTATTTATTATGAACCTTTTCTTTAACTGTCCATAAAAAGAAAGATGATTAAAAAAGTAAGATGGAAAAAAACACAGTACGCTTGATATAACACAGTACACTGCTTTCAATCCATATACTGGTCCCTGCCAATAAGGGTTTGAAGAATTAGACAACACAGGAGGCAGAGATTATAATGAAAAAAAAAAAAAAAATCTTTCAGATTCTTAAATGCAGGTTTAAAGGGGAGTGATCTTTCCCACCTTCATTTATGCAAATGCATTTGAAAGGCTTAGATCTTTGAAGGACCTCCAACAGGCCATCCACCTTCTAGTGAAGCATCCCAAGCATATGGGAACAAGCTCTAGGATATATCTAATGAAAAAAAAAACATGGGAAATGGATTAATAGGAATCCCTCAAAGTCACTTGCTTGAACAACTACAGTGTTCCTCCTTTGAAAGCCCATTTGCTTTTTTAGCTGAGATTAAGCAGGCCATTCTCAATATCTTGTCAAATTCTGCACTGTCAAATAGAGGATAACAAGCTTGGAGCAAATGGACAAACTAGAAATAGACCCATTATCATTTCCCATAGTGGCAGTGCTTTGGTAGTTCACCAAGAAACACCTAGCGGCTATGGATAAAGCTTAATGCATCACAAGCAGTGAAAATAGAATTTCCCAAAAGAAAAGAAAATCTAAGGGAAAAAAATCAAAAAAGTAGCCACATTTGTTTATTTTTTTTCCTTTTCTGTATATCAATTCTTTCTTTTTACTTTCAAAAATTGGTAAAAGCATTACTTATGCTTTCAGCACTAAAGGAAAAAAAATACCATTTCCATGTCACCCAGGAGGCTGCTTCCTAAAGACAGGAACCATTTAAGCTCCAAATGCCTTTGTAGATACTCCATTTACATACCACCAAAGTATGCCATTAGAGACCACCTATTAAAGCCCCAAATCATACTGCACAGAGCATATGCCTTTAATGAAGTATATTTTTTTCTAAATATGATTTACTTGATTTCCAGTCATTGCCTATTATAACAACTGTTCTTCTAATTAAAGATATCAGTGACAAATATCTGAAAATTCCAGACTCCAAATATCCTCCTATTAATCTATTACACCCACGCGCACAAAACAAATATGACGGAGAGGGGGCCAAAATAATCTGTAACATGTTAAAGAAGAATATATCATAGATATATCTATTTTAAGATACCAAATTCTGAACATTGGAAAGAGAAGCCTCAGGATTTTTGAATATATAAGCTATTCCATCATGTTCCATGAAACCAAAAACCTATTATGTATCAGAATCTGTTTGATTGCAGGGACTACAGTGTGACATTTGCAATGTGGTTCTCATATACCAATTAGGCCATCTTAGTTCTGTTATAATTACTCGCCCCCCCCCCCACCCACCCACCCAAAGAAATAAAAAAAAAAATGGAAAATGATATATGTACCGTGGTTTGAGTACAGTAAGTAGAAACTTGCCCTCAAGAAAATTAAGATTGACTCACAACTAGCATTTGGAAACCATACCATATGGCATGACGGTAAAAGTTAAACGTACTAATAAGTGTTCAGAGAGCAGGACGACTGGAAAAGAATCTAGAGAAGGAAGTTTAAACGTGTTTTGCAGACTTTATATTTCAATCCACAACTTACTAAATCTAATAGAATATTCCAGTCATCGTATCTCCTGGTTGCCAAGATTTCCTTGACTTGAAGAAAAGCATTCGGTGTAGTTTGCCGATTCCCACATATCAAAAGATTAATTCCATTTACGAATTCCCCCACATAAAAAAAAATGAAAAAATAAAACTTTCTTCATTAAAGCTTTCAAAAAAAAATTGACATTTTCTCTAAGTTATTATTGTACTAAAAAAGAATACACGATATTGAAAATTGGCTCCCCCTCTGCAATTCTATACAAAATGAATAGGAGAATTAAACAGATTACAAGTTTATAAATTGATCTCCCTACAATAGCAAAAGCAATTCAACCACGAACCTAAGACCCTGACCTATGAACTTGTAATTGCATTGCTACCAAAAGACCGAGCGGAAGAAACCGAAGAAGAATTCCCAATTCGATTTGCAAGAAGTTTTTTACGAATGGTAAGATATACCTCTAACTGCCGCAGTGTGTCAAGGAGGAGCACTTGTTTCTGTTTGAGGAGTACGAGCTGGTTCTGCAGCGCCGAGAATTCGTTCCTCATGATCTGCTCGCTCTCCTGAATCGCCGACTCGTTAACGCCCTCGTCCAATAGCCGCTGTCTCAACTTCTCCGTTGAGACAGAAACATTGTCTACAGGAGCCATTAGCTCGCTGTTCGACATCCGCGGGAACATGTCCTTCACCGCCTGCAATGCGTCCATCCATGCAGCTCGATCTTCCCTTGTCTCCGCTCTCAAATGCAGCCTCTTTGTCCCAGTAAAAATCGAGAACCTCTTGTCGTCCGACTTGCTCTCCCGAATTGAAGAAACCTATTAAAAGAATCAATCAAATTACGGCTGCAATTCAATTAACAACAAAAAAGAAGATATAAAACTTTTCGTTAAGGCATTGATGAACCTTGAGGTGAATTTCACCGAATGCCTTGCGACTTCGTTGGGTTTGGCCGTTCTTGGAGCGGGAGACACGACGGATCGATTCTTCACCGATGACTTTTGATCCTTTCTCAGTTTCTTTATTGACAACGATCTTATCAGGACCATGGATCTTGTAGTACGACAGAACGCCATCCTGGAGCACGAACCACCGAGGCCGCCAACCTTTCCCGTAATTCACCCACTTATTAAGAATCCCGGAGATTCCATTCCCGACGATGTCGTTGATCTTGACCTCCCGGTGATCCCCCAACAACAGCTGGGGATCGTTCGTTGACGGCGGCCTAGACGAGAAGTCGTTCGTCGACGGAACTACTCGCTGCATCGTCCGGCCGTGATCTCCGCCGTTGTTATTGCTATTCCCGCAGTTGTGGTTCACGCCGTTGCCTCGAAAGCCATTGACGTTATTGCCGTTGAGATTGACAGAAGCGCCATGAGGAGACGTATCACGGCTGCGAGTGGCGGACGGTGGATGCGGAGGCATGTCAAAGAAGTCCGTTAACGGAGATGACGTCGCTGCCTGGTTTCGTTCGGAGACGGTGGAGACGCAGCAGAAAGGATGCATGAAGGATCTGACGATCAGATCATTCCGAAACACGGAATTACTGTGCGCCGGAAGAAGACAAAGAACTAGTTATTAAAAGTTCAAAACCAATATCCGTCTTGATGGTTGCGGCGGTAGTGGTGATGGTGGTTCGCCGGAAAACCAGGCGGCGAAACTTGATTCTATTTGACGGGTAACAATGAGCAGAAATTGCGTCCTTTGAACGGTAATTTATTTGCGATCATCTATTTATATATCTTTTCCCTTTTTTTTCTCTCTTTGCAATTAGACGAGAAATCTATCTCCAAGAACAGCGATTCCGATAACTCCGCCCCCGCATGAAACTGGAAGCTGCCGGAGAGTTAAGGAATCCGGCAATTTTTCACCGGAATCCTACGACAATACGGCGACAAAGACAATCCGTGGGAACTCCCAGTCTGGCTGCCTTAAATACGCGCTCCCTGGCTGGGACATGGAAATTGGAATTTCCTATTTTCCTTTTCTCTTGTTTTTTTTTTTATTATTTTCTTCTGTAGTCTCAAATGCTTACTGCATACAAACAAGGCAACAATTTTAAAGCAATAAATACACGTTACACTTTTACAGGACTCATTTATTTCTCTACTTTTCAAAGCATAAAAATCAGCTATTTCATTCCTCAACTACCCTTGTTTTTATTGTCAACTGTGGCATTATAGTAAGAGAGTTTATTATAAAGCTGAGGATAATTTAAGAATAAAATTTTGCCTGATTTTGAAATGTCAAGGGTGTGTTTGGTTTAACGAAAAATAGATTTTAATTTAAAGAATATTTGTTGCTTTCTTGAATTAGATCCAAATGCAAGCCCAAATTTCACAGATATTGCTGCAGCGTAGGTAAGATTAATGCTCGATGCCATTTGCTAGAGTTAGCCGACGGCGCACTGACCGAGTGACAGTTGGCGAGATTTTGGGAGGGAACGCGACGTGGCGGGAGTTAATGGGGATATGGGGGATGGGGACCAGATGAGGTTCGGTTCTTTTTCGAGCGGGGGTGAGGTGGCTCTGAGAGACCGGTGCGTAGATAATTCGAGGGGGAGTTGGATAGTACGCGCTGGGTGCGTAGTACGCCTGAAACTGTTCTGCACTTCTGCAACCGTGCAAAGAGAAAGGACCCCCAACTCCCCAAGCCCAAAGCCGTCTCTACTCTCTAGTGTACAAAGCAGCATGGATTTCCTGAGATCTCGCACGCGCCTTTTTCCACTCTTTCCGCTCGAGACGGGACGGGCCAGAACTGGTCCGACCGTGAACCCGGTTCTGTCAGTGACGCATTTAAGGTAGTTAGAAACAATAAGAAAATCAATGCTCGCCTGTTTCACAACAACCAAACAGTGCTAGATATGAGCCAGTACCTGACTGACGGCACAGCCAGAAGGCCCAGAACAAATTTGACCAGCTCATGTGGGCCAGGATTGGTTCAGAGAAACGGCTCATCGGCTATCTTCTTTACCATTTTTTCGATTTGATGGTTCAGGAATCATCGGGCTATGTGCTCCGCACCTTCCATCACCGTTGATGATTGATCAACACTTACTATGGATACCCGCATGTGGTAAAGGCCGTAAGGATAAGCCGGTAAGGCTTCAGAGACAGGGAACAGAAACGAAGGAAGTACAACATTTTACAGCTACAGTGCCAGGAATTGGTCCGCTCTGGGCGGGCTGACATCAGTCTGTCATTCGATGGGACCTGAACCGGGCTATGGGATTCCCGATGAGCTTATGCAAACCTAACCGGGGCCCATTTACGTAGCCCATACTAAAATAAAACACCGGACGACGATCACTACCGTCCAAACGGTATCGCTTTTTGTATTCTATGCTAAAAACACCAAACGACGATCACTACCGTCCAAACGGTATCGCTTTTTGCATTCAATGCTTAAAACCGTCCATTTCGGTTGCGTTCTAGAAGGTAAACGAAAGCAACCGCGGGGAGGCATATGGAATCTCACGCTCAAATGATTCGATCCTACGGTCTGCCGACTCTGGCGCCCCAGGTTTCTTCGGTTCTTCGTTTTTCTTTAATTATTAAACTATTGTTCTTTTCTACGATGTGAGAGCACGTGTGATCAATGCCGAGTGGTCGCTGTCGGTCCCTCGCAGAGAAGCGGAGTAAGGTGGGGACGCACCCGTGGTTCCGTATACCATGACGCACACGATCATACAGAGGGTGGTAGAGTGCCGTGCTATGGTGATGGTTTGACCGGTCTTCCGTCAACTGTACTGTGACGACGTGGCAATTACTTGGCAGTGATTTGAGTGGGTCCCGCGTACTGTTCAATCTTTTACCGCGCGATGATGATGCTTGATTTGGGTGGGGTGGAGAGGGCGAGAGGTGGCGTAGTGGGGTGGCAGAGCCGCGATAGTACGGGAAAACTACGGGGGACAAGAGGTTTTCTACAGTACCAGACTTATTGGTAATTTGTACGTCCAAACGGTGTATAGAGAGAGACACACACGTGTCGAGCGAAAGATTTGGACGTCGTTGGGCCCAAGGTGTGTTCGCACGTGTCTGTACGAGGTTGCACATCTTCCTAATGAGATCTCGTCACAGAAGAGTATGTGGTACATCTCTCATCAGTCATTTCTCTCCTTTCTGAGTAAACTTACTTGATAGTCGATACAATGTTATCACCCTCGGATCGGATCGGACGGTCGAACCGTTTAGATGGACGGTGACAGCCAAAACAAATGTTTGGACTTTCCGGTTCTTGGAAATATTGACTTTAACAAAGTTATCCAAAATAAACAAGGCTTAGTGCATGTTTTGTAAGGCATCTAATAGACCAAGCCGCCGTGGAGTTGAAGACTATCATCGACGACTGAAGGAAGAAGCCAATAAAGATGCTAATTGATTAACAAATCAAGCCCATAATAATTCTTTGTACTCTGGTTTGATTTCTAGAGCTTTAACCTTTATTAGCTATTTGAATTATTGGGGACTTGCTAGTCTCAGAGCTGTATAGCCCCTCTTGTATGTATCTTCCGTTTTATAAAAAAAAAAACTGCCTACATGATCTGGTCGGGTGGTTGAACCAGGCGGTTACCTTTGTTTTTATGTTTTGTTTTTTTGCAAAAACCCATTGATTTAGCAAGTTTGGGTGCCCGGTTGAGAGGACTGAACTGCAGCGACTTCTCAGTCCACTTATAATCTATGTTTGGTGAAAAATCTTCTGCTATCAATTAATTATTTTAAAGTAAAAAGAGGGTTTCAACATTTATTTAGCTGTATTGACTGAACCACTTCAGACAAGTTATCAAAACTAGCTTCATTGGAAAGTGGAGTTCAGATCTGCGCCCCATGACAGAGTGCCCCACAATGTTCGATAGTGCATCCCACCGTGTATTGGGAACATCTTCTGATGATAACACCAGACCCAATGATGTCAATATCGAGAGGTATTTCCAATACAAAGCGAGGATGCACTATGGGATGTTGTAGGGCGCCCCGTCATGGGGCACAGATCTAAACTCTGGAAAGTGATTTCTCAGTTCAGTACATGCTTTTTTTAAGGGGGGGTCTAGGTTTTTCACCAAACACAGCTGCTTTCATGTGGAGCCTAACATGCAGCCCCTAAAGCCACTATATGAAAGCCCTCCCAAACAGGCAGAGCTGTCTACTTTAGCCTCTTTGAAAATTTAAAGACTCATTTGAGAGGACTTCAGCTTTGATCTAGATGCTTTCACTGAACCACCTTGAAGAAGCTACTAAAACAAGCTTTATTGAAAGGCTGATTTTTGGACTGATATAAGACCTATACACTATTTGTGTGGAGCCCATCTCATAAAGCTAGAAGCCGCTGAGGAAATGTAATAGACCCTGAATAGCTGAATACAGCTGAACCAGTGCTGTAGCTTGTAATAATGAAGAATTACTAACCATAATTAGTACATGGTAGATAAGGCATCGTGTCAATAAACAGTTGGAGCTGTCCTTGTGAACATGATAGACCCCAACCATTCAGTCAAAAAGCTCATGTGAGATTCAAATAATGCAGCCTAAACAGTTTTACTCACCTGTTTAAAGAAAGAAATTCAATCCGGTTGCACTGTGACGTGCCTTCACAAGCAACAATCAAAACCCTAATTCAACCCAAAAAGGAAGAGAATGATGAGAAGGGTAGAAACCTGCAATCATCTCAAAACCCTAATTCTTTACAGTGCCTGTGCCTGTGCCTGTGCTTCACCTTAACTGATGCTGTTGTCTGTCCCTCATGAAAATATGTCTGTTCAGTCTTGTACAATTCACAAGCTTTTGCTTCATTGTGAAGGTCTGGTGTAAAATCTTGTAGTTCAGGACTCAGGAGAAAGATGCATTTTACTCCATTTCGATAGTAATGGTAAGTAGTTTCGTTCTCTTGTAAGAGGACACACGTGACATGATATGCTGTAAATGGATGGCAGAAAAGGAGTCTCTCAGTTTTTACAATTTGTGTTGATTGAATGGAACTTACTTAGGTAGTGTTTGGTAACTGCTGAAATATAGGCATTGAGAGTAAAGAATTTGGTTGCAGGGCAAATTTCATTTGTAATAGCATATAAATGCACGGGAGTGCAGTGGTTTTTGAGTTAAAAAGAATTCTGGTGAGAGGTAAAATAGTTAGTAAAATTATGTGTTCCCTATCTAAGGCTGTGTTTGGATGCAATACAAATAAATTTGTACTGATGCAAAATTATGGCAATGCAAATGATTTGAGTACAAACTTTGATCTATTTTTGTTTAAAATTGTAGTTTACTTTGTTTGATTGCAGTACAAATAAAATAAATTAAGACATGAAGCAAAATAAAGTAAAACCCAAAACAAAATTAAACAAGAATTTGCATTTTTTTTATTTTCATTTCCATACATTTATACTAGTGCAAATAAAATCGCATTGCAACCAAACACAGCCTAATTTACAAGAAGATAGAGGCAAGATGTGGGTTATATTTAATTAGTTTCAGAGTGAGGAAGGAGGCCAGGGGCACGTTTGTGCCTAGAAAATCATAACATTAAATTAGCACCGGTTCTATATACATTTTTATTCTTTTTTTAAACCAACTAAGTGCCATTAGGCACCACATAGACCAAAAAGTTAAAAAAAAAAAAAAACGTTAGTACCATTGCGAATAAAAACTCGTTGTAATGGTAGCTAACTAGGCATTTATATCAAACAAACAAGAAAAATAGGTGATTAAGTACCATTATTGTATGGCGTTAATGACTTAATGTGACACTTTTATTAAAAATAAACAGCAATCATGCCAAACACCTATTGATGTCGTTTCCACTTTTCACTTTATATTAGAGAGAATTAAGGTAGGAGAAAGGGGTATCAAGGTTGTGTTTGGTACTATTGCCATTTTTACCTTAAACAAAATGCATTTGGTTGATTAATACACATTAATGGTGAGACATCTGAGATGTCATGTCACATGCGAGAGTCACTTGGTTCAATTAAAAAATGCATGTGTTTTACTAATCATTCATCACCTTCAAATTTCAACATTTAAAATAGAAACAACAATTTATATTGATCAACCCAAAACATTTCAGATAAAAACAACAAAAATATCAAACACAACCCAAATGGCGATTAGCGAGATTCAGACATCTCTATCGTTCTACTGCATGGTATCATGATCCAAGGCAAATGAATGAATGATTTATGTTCCTTGGTCCAAACTGCAGAATCACATCACAGTAATGGAGTCCTGAGAACAGTCACGTATGTCTCCAACGTGCAAAACTGCAATATCACATTGTCATTCATATGGTCATAAAGCTTCGAACCAGTGAGAGCCCTTCCCCTATTCGTCCACGTCCAGACTTAGAGCTAGCAACCCCATGAATAAAGCTTGATAGTACACTGATCACGGATGCCTAAGTTGGTAGAGACCAAGTCACATGAACTCAACGTGCAAGCTTGTGATGTACCTTGGGCCAGCCCTATAAAGGTTCTCGGGCCGACAGCTGCTTAACTAGACAAGAACACGAGTTCACAAAGCCGTTCAAATTAGAAAGTTCTAACTTACCCATCTCAAGTGCATGATGAGAGGGACCCTTATTGAGACATACTTAGCCCAGATCTTAGCCCCTTCTCCTTGAATGTATTCCAATAATGAAATTTTGAGAGTTTAATTGGGCACATCCCAATTATTAGTCCAAATAGTATATAATATATATTTTAAAAGACAAATGTATTAATTGTTATCATTATAAAGAGGAATATATCGACATTTTTATTAAGGAAGCATCGAATTTGTAGGATATCTTTTTTTGAAGGTTAAAATCATATTTCATTCATTCAAGAAATTGATATAAGTACATAAAATTGACAAAAAGGCCAATCAGAACCCAAATACAATTTCTCAAGAAGAACAAAATATATAAATGGATGTAGAAGAACAACTGAACTGCAATCCAATAAAGGTGAAAATTTTTGATAGCTTCAATAAAACTCTCTCCGCATGGCACGTTAGTTTATACAGACTATTTGTAACAGTACCGGTGTGGGATACATTTCACAGGAGAGCCTCTCAACTGTAAAATAGTATTAAGGTGTCCAAATCAGTCCCCTCGTTCTCAAGAAAAATGGTAGGAAAAAAAAAAGATTAGAAGTGTTTGTCAATATAGTTTTGCTGAAGTGATATTTGTTTTTATTTAGAAAAATACATAGAGAAAAAACATGAATTTGTTGATGTGATAATTGTTTTTGTTTTTAAATAAAATCATATGCATTGGGATTGTGCATTTTGTAATATGATTTTGACCACGTTTTGATAATGAGCTTTTGATTGGATGACTTCACCTGTAGTCATGCACCCATTTGATGAGAGACCCTTCTTTTAAATATTTTTAGCCATTGTCAGGTTTTGAATTTTTTATGGTCTCACAAAAGATGGGAACCCAGCACCATTGTTTACAGACCAAGAGGTAGAGAAAAAATGGAAATGAAGAAAAAGAGAACATTGAATTGTATTAAATATATTGAAAAAGGTTTGGGTCAATGTCTCTGAGACCTACATTCCTTGTAGAAGCTTAAAGAGCTTGTCCAGCCCAAATGACCTGACAATGGCATTTATTTATATTTATTTTCAAAGAAAAAGTTCCAAATAAAAGCTTTGGAGAAAATTCAATTCAGAGATCAAATGGTTGAATATTTTACATGATAACATTGATTTTTTATCAACCAGACTTCTTGGTGTGAATCATTGAGCTTTTGGTTCTTATCCTTTCTGCTTGGAACATATGGCAAGACATGACTCCCCCCAACCCATCTCAGAGTCTTACAAGAAGGTCAAGCACTGCTTCAAATAGCAATAAAATATAAATCCTAATTCAACAAACTCCTATTTCAACTGTTGGGATCACCGTATGAATCCTGTTTCACCATTCTACTCTAGTAAGGCTGTCAAAAGAGAAGTGGCATTATTGAATGCTGGTTCTAGCTGTTTAGGGTATTAGGAGAGGTGAATTAGATACGGACCTAACCTTTAGCATTTTCTACTACAAGGTAGATGGTGTCACTCAATCTTCTTCAAAATCTTTGTGATCCATTAGATGCCTGTATTTATCGTAATAGCTGATAAGAGGGTGTACTGCACCTATGTTATGGCTTAGGTTTTTGTGAATTTCAAGAGCAGGTTGCATCTTAGGAAGCGGCATCCTGCCATATCATTCCCGGATATCAGACAGGGGACGAGGACATGACAATCCTCTATTTGAATACACAAGGATCAAACCTATTTCATACAAGGTAAGGTAGGGATCTGTTATCAAAAAATTCTCTCAATACTGTCCCAACAGGCCATTACATCCGCACATTTGTTATTCACGGAAAAATGTTTCTGATGTGCGACTGTAATGGCTTGTTGGGACAGTGTTGGAAATGTTTTATTGGGAGTTGAATTCTTTCACGAATGTTGGGGAGAGACCTCTTTGTCAATCTGGATCTCCTACACTTACTCCTTATGCTAAGGCCCTCTTCATTTGTTGGTATTTAGCAGGGGGCAAGTTGACCACAAAACCCATGTTTGTTGGCCACAATATTGGGTCTCATAGCAACTGATAAGCACGTTCTCTCTCCCAACTGTTCTCTTTACCTGGATAACTTGTAACTTATATGAATGTCGGAATTTCATTTATCGAACAAGTTTTACTTAGAAAACATTTGCCCAGATAAGCAAATTTACCTAAATAAATAAAAACAAATGTGGCCTAAAGGTCTCGTTCATTTGTAGGTAAATATGTATGGAAAAATTGGCCAATGATTAACTTTTCCCCATATTCTTTTTGCATTAAGCAATAGATCCCACAGTAAAGCTACTTTTGACTTCTTCAGTAAAACTTACCCATCTCCCAAGTGGTTAAGTAATTTTTCCACTTGGGAGAAATTTTTACAAAACATGATAGAACCATTTTACCCATTTTAATAGTTACTTTTTATGGATAAAAATGCCATTCTATTATTTATCTGAAAATCTAAAAATAAAAATAAATAAAATAAAAAAAAAAAAACATAGATAAGTGCACTTACCTAAATAAATTGCACTTGCCAAAGTATACCCTAACCAATGAAAATTCATCAAATAAGGGGCTCTGATTGGTCAAAGTTCTTCCCGTCTCATATCCTCCACCCCCCACTGTTGAGAGTTGAAATCAAGTGATGAGCATAATATCCCTGACTGAAAACATAAAAGTGAATCCTAATATGCTTGGGTCCAAAATCTAAACAAACCACTACAGCCATACATCGAGAACATCTCCCTTGTCATTCATGGGGAGATGTTCCCGTTGTGAATCTACGTTGGCTTGCTGGAAGTGTTGTTGAGACGCTTGTTGGGGTGGACCGTGGATCCAAGTTCCATAAGAGTACAATTTTTTTTTCTATGTGCAGCTGAATTCATTGCTGTCAGCATCTTAACACGCTTTTTGCTGTTAACAGATCCGGGCTTAGGGAAAAGAACCCAATTGGCGGTTTAGATGCAGGCTGTAATATCTCACAAATTGTTGTGGTTCAAAACATTGAACCGGTGACGAAGGCACGTTATGTGAGCCAGGGAGACCCGACTCACGAGTAATATAATACAAATATACATGTGATACTACATATCTTTCTGTGTAGCCTTACGAGAAGACACTACTCCATTAGGCTCGTAGTATTAAGATATTGCAACTTGATATTAAGAGTTTAAAACTAATAAAACTTTCATTCCTTGCTTTAACTAATCTCTCTTCTATTATTTTATGTACCAAACATATCTCTTTCTTCCTTTCCAATGCGTAGTTGTTAAGCACCCTATCATAGGGTTTGATGAACGATGAATCTATTATTAGGGGAAGGTTCACGCTTAAGGAAGGAATTTGATTTACAACTAGCTAGCCTTTGTTAAAGCATCTATTTTCTTAGGTTGTGTTTGGAAAGGAATAATTTGTTGTCCCCATTTCTACTTCCTCTGATTGGATTAACTATAATAATTCCCTGTTTTTTTTTCCAGATTTTTAAACTGGGTTTTTTAAGGGGAGATGGGTATTTGAATTCCATGGAATTGGAGTAGAAAATGAGTCAAATTCCTGTTTCTCTTGCTTTGTCACCTCAGCCAAACTTTGACCCTATAGACATGGCTCATGGGGAACAGAAAGCGGAATTTAATTATAGGGCAAGTGATGTTTTAAATAAATGCTTGGAATTCTAACAATGCTAGATTTGTAGGGAAAGAATCCAATCATATGATAAACAGAGCCAATGAGGATTGAGGCACTTGACACAACACCCAAAAGAGTCCTGTATGTGATGAACACTTGAACAGTGCAAATTGGCCAATTTCCATCCCTCCAAGTGGGTGAAAGATATTTGGGAATCCCTCTAATTTTGCATCTCTTCTCGGTATTTGTACTACATGCATGCAATTGAGTGTAAATTTGAGTACTATTCTCCTCTTAATACACAATTTGATAAATAAAATACAAATTGTTTCATTGGAAAAGCAAATTTGTAATAAACATATCGAAATTCTCAGCCAACACATCGATAATGCCTCTGAACTCTTTTTTTTTTTTTTTTAAGTTGCCTCTGCTTGTTAGTAACCCAAAGCATACCGACCCGGCATTTTGACCCAAAACCCGGACCCATTTCCATCCCTCAAGGGTGATTAGTATAGATAACAATGTTTATATGGATAATCCTGCTTTTCATTCATGCACACAAAAATGTACCTGTCATTCAATTATTTTGTCCTCCCATTTGGCTACAGTGACGAATCTGAAACAGGGATGAAGAAACAAATTTGTGCAAATTGAAAAGGAGAAAAGATTGTACGAAGGCAATGTACTGAACCATTTCTGATTCTACAATCACTCGAGCCCTTATACCCTACATGTATTTCTAACTGTTCCTCCGCTGCCTTGCACATTCTGACAATTCCAGGAAATGGGTATGTTTTTTTATTTCCCTATTAGTTCAATTATTCAAAGATCAAACCACCCCTCCTCCATTGCTAATTTGCTATCCCTAGTCTTATATTTGAATTCATAATATTGCTAGCCAGCTTGGATCATGACTCTTCAACCAAATCGAGCCGCTAACACGACCCACCAATTCATCGGAATCCTCTCTCTCTCCCCTCTTTCTCTCTCTAGTTTTTTTCAAGTCTGATGATGCCAACCACACTAGGGATGTTAATGGGTCGGGTTAAGTGATCAATCTGCATTGACTTGATCCCTATTGGGTTAATATTAGGTTAGTAGGGGTGGATATAAGTTCGCTGAATATTAGACTATTTGAGTTTAGGGTAAAAAGAATATAATGCTCGAGTTTAAACTTGGGTTCTATTCGAATTAAAAATAATAGGTTATTAGCTCAAATTTGGCTCAACTCAAAAGTTCATATGTTCTAGTTAGATTCAGTTCAGCTTGAGCTCAATAGTGAGTCAAGCCTACTCAGTTCACATATTTAGAAACTGAGCTTCATGTTATTTGAGCTTAACTGAATTGTTATCCAACTCATATATTGGGCTCAAAGTTTAATTTAGACAAACCAAATCAACCTCTTCACAAACCAAGCTCAAATGGCTCAAAAATAACTTGCTTATGATCCACTCGCAGGTCAGCCTTGAGTGAGCCAAACTGTTGGAATTTGCAGCAAGTATACGTATATGTGCTTGAGTGTACCGAACCTGACCCATTGACATCCCTAACCAAGACAGAATCTAACTGACCCAAATTGAAAATTGAACCAAGTAACCAACTGGTTCTCCCGGGCTTCGTATTCGGGGAATGCTGAACCGGCTAGATTAAGCGCCAGGTTGGGTCAGAATCAGGACATTCCCAATCCGACCAAAGGCCCCATGGGCCAGGGTCACAAGAAAGTCCCAAGTGCCAAACAGTATAATATAATTGGCCTTAACGCAAAAGCAACAAATAGATTCAGTGTTCCCACTTGCTAGCCATAAATGTTGCTTTATCCACTTCATTCATGGTAGATCCAAGAAAGAGAGAGGCTGGAAGTGACTGATTTGAGAGAGCATTATTGGGTCAAACGGGATGTGAGGGAAGCCTGTTAAGTGGGAAGGCTTGAGCATTTGATTGAGGCTGAGGGTGGGGCAATAATATCAGTAGGGCTTGACGGGGTTGAGAGAGTGTACGATTTGAACCTTGAGATTTAATTGGGTCGGTTTAAAAGCCGTTTCTCTTCAATCAAATCTTGACATAGTCACGTGGGCGGAGTGTATTTTCAAAGATAGGCGTGGGCTCCCAACTGTTGCTGTTGGGTGGTGAAAACAAGCCACCTCTCTCTCTCTCTCTGTGGGTGGGGTGGGTTCGGCTGGATTGGCACTTTCTACCCACCATGCGTGCGTGTGCCATGTGATAATGCAAAAGATGATAGAAAAACCTGGGTGGGCTGGAAAATGTTCTATGTGAATGCATGGGGCCATGACCCACGAGTCCATGACCCCCACCGCCCAGCCATCTGAGCTGCGGCGGAACCCCAATATGGTAGGCCCGGCCTTTTTTCTGGCATAGTCTGGTCTGATTTGATGACAAATTGTCTTACTCAAGCTGATATTTGTATGGTTACTATGTTAATTTCAAGCAGACTCACTAATTTTACCTGGCTTGTCTCTCATCTCTGGACCTTTTTTAGAAGCGTTTAGGGCATTATGGCCCGGTTAAAAAAGGTGGCTTCTCTCTGTGATGGCTAAGCCCAGCCCGGATACAAACTGCGGTCGACATCAGCAACCTTAGCCCTGACCGGCCGGTAGTATGCAACTTGATCAATTGCTGTCAAATAAAGATGGGGGAGATGGGTCGAGTTGGAAAGTGCCAACTGAAACCGACAGGAGTTTAACCGGGTTGGGGTGGACCAACCTGACCTGTGAATAGGCACAAGGATATCTATCTAAGGGATAGAGATTTTGGGCAACCCTGCTTTTGATAAATGGAGCAAACCCCTGGTGAAATTACAAAGAACACACCATATTCTTATGATAAAGAGCTAGTTCAAAGGGGTAATTTTGAACTTGTAATACCATGCTTGAAGAGAGGTTTGCCTGCCCAAAACCCAGATGCCCCTTCTCATTTGAGATTGGTTTTACTCTTCTGGGTTGAAGGTCTGTACAAAAACTTGGGCCAGCCTGATCAGGCCAAGCAAGACAAGCCAAGAGGCAAAAGCTGAAAACTTGATGTGTGGGGTACATGGTACAGATTGGACAGACCCCAACCTTGCAAGGAATAGTGAAATTCAAAGAGACATTGGGCGAAAGGCATATTCTGCTGAAGGGTGTGGGGGGCTTGTTTGGGGAAAATTGGGTCCCATGGATGACAAAAGAGGGTACTACTCCCTCGGCTGGAAAGCCATGAATGTTAAGGGCCTTCTCTCTCTTCACCCTTTGCAGCCTTTTGAGTATGACTTAACCTCATAAAATTCCACAATGCGATGGGGACAGCATCCTTTAATGGACCCTAAATGGGTTATGGTCATACCAATTATACACTGCTCCTGTCTTTTTGTTGTATAGGGAAGACTGTGCATGTGGGGAATTTTTTTTTCCCTTTGAAGAAACAGAAACGGAAAGCAATGGGGAAAACCATCACAAGGACAGGCCACTCTCAGTGGCCAAGATAAATTTGTACTGGAATTGCACTGCACTTTGTACCACTGCACCTCCATTGCCATTAATCATGGCTTGGCAAACATGTTTAGAACTGTGTTTTTGGACCAAGAACAGTACCACGACATCACAGTAGTTCAAGAGTCAACAGGATTGAGATTCAAATGGGGAGCATTGAGCCTGGTGACATTAGATTTGGGCTTGCTTGGAAAATGCTGCCAAACCCACGTGACATGATTATTAATTGGTTTGTAAGGTGGACCCGGTTCACAAATGGGGTCATGGGTAGCTGATCTAGCAAGATTAGGAATATATATTAGTTAACTAATAGAACAAATGCCTGTAACATATTTAATTAGAAAAAGACCAGAACAATCATAGATCTGATTAATCAAATCCTTTCATGGCTGCCGTAGAAGAGACCAAAAGGCCTACCAATGTATTTATTATCTAGGAGGAACATGGCATATTCTTATTAAATTAAGAAAAGGAGAAGATGCAGTAGAGAGATTCCAATTTTCTGTTTGAAGGTATTCAAAATCTTGTACAATGGTCATACTTCACAGCTGAGACTGAGATCAGATCCCTGTTTATAAGTTAATGGAATGACCTGCCCAATTAACAAAAGAAAAAAAATGGGAAAAGTGAAAAGCATCCTCTGTCCATGCACATGATGAGGACTAGTTGTTTCCTCCAAGGTGGAAGGCTGGAAGCTGCAAAGGCATCTTCTTTATCCCAGTTTCCTTCGGATCAGTCCTTTGAAGAAGTCAAAGCTGGATTCACATGAAGCCAGTAATGTGAGTGCTGATAGTCCATATCCACAATTTGTGGTGTTGCAGTAAACTGCTAGAATACACATTATGAAAAACCATTGCAATGGAATATTTACTGCACATGAGATGTACTGTGACCAAGTGATAAACGCATTAGTCCATGATGAAGGCCAAAAATAAAAGATAAACAAGTAAATGCATTCCTTTTCATGGTTAATTTTCTGTCATAAACCCGTGGTCTAGTACAAAAATAGAGACATCATTATACCAGGCCAACTGATATCACAGCTGTCAAGTGTTAAAGCAGAAGCACAAAATCAAAGAATGTGAATATTTAATCAATAAAAAAGAAGCAACGAGGTCTATGGAAGGAAGATCAGAGCACTCTGGCACCCAAGTCACATCTTAATGGACAATATAAATAGGAGCTTCAAAGATGCAACTCTAGTTGATATGGTAGTTAACTATACAGCTGCACATAGGTATAACGAGGTAAGACATACACATAACATGGAAAAGAAGAGCATCTTTTCCATCCCTATGGTTCTGGAAAGTCAGAACATTGTCTATAACCTTCCTGTCATTTCCACAAGGTGAAATTTCTTCATATGACTAACCAAGGTATCTGCTGCCTGCACTAACAAAGACATGTACTGTATCATTTCTACGAGGTAAAATGTATAGACTGGCAAAGAATTGCCAAGGTGTCTGCACTGGTACGTTCAAATGCACAAATTTTGGTAGTACATGCAATTTGAAGGAGTCAGTCTCAGGAATACCACTCACAGGACAGATGTTTGGAAGAGATGCCCAGTAAGCACACTAGACACCTTGATAAGCCTCAGATTTTCACTATATTTTCTTGGATACCCATAGGAATATTGAGACAATATGGCTATTGAGTCAACAAAAGGCCAACAGCTGAAAGAACTCTCAAGGTGAATAGGTTGCTCCAAAGAGAATATGATACCGTTGATCTCCAAATCATGTAGTAGCACAACACAAACTGCTAACCTCTGTAATTCCTTCAAATATGACAAGTAGCTACCATGAAGTGAAAACTATTTCTCCCAATAGACTGCCCAACTAGAGACTAAATATTGATTCTTCCAATATGAGTAGAGTTGACTGCTCATACTTAAGAATCATGTTTTCAATGCATCACTTTGATCATAGATTAGGGAAAATATAAGCTCATCTTTTCCATTTCCATGGTCACAGAATAATATTTATCAAGTCAGTAGAAAAAGTCAATATTAAGTGAGGATCTTGAAAATACAGATATACTCCAACATTTACACCATGTTGTTCATGAAGGTTGAAATCTAAATTCATGTAAACAACATCAACATCATTTGCATGAGCAACAACTAAACATTATGCATATTTGGTATCATATTAATATATTGGCAGTTCATCTTCCTATGATTAGTTATCTGAACATTTCACATCTAATGTCAGAGTATTCTCAACTCTCGATTTCATTTAGCAAAGACACAAGACCTCCAAGGAACGATCATTTATTTGACACAATTGCTTTTATTTTCTACTGTCAATTACATACTGAGGAGATTATTACTACAGGTAAAGGCAATACCTGTCCTCTGATAAGTGTAAAGACAATACATGTTACCATCAGGATGAAGCTCATACATTTGATTGCCCTCATCAGAAGCTAATAAATATCCCAAGGAAGTTAAACCCTGCAGTTAGAAAAGCAAATAATCGAAATCCAACATCTTTAATTTCTTAAAAATCATCTTACCTACTTCACCTGAATTTTAACCACTACATCTTCTACCCATTGATCTTCTTTTCTTTCCTGTATAACTGTCTGTCCACTGCATGCATAGAGCTGTACAGAATCAATAAACTGTAAATATAGCATTATACATTAGGTCAAGCATCATTTCATGATGTACAAAAGGTTTCATTCACGTATCACATGACCAAGGCTTGTGAATAATATCAACACAGAAAGACATGTAAATTAACAGCAACACCAGTACAAGGGATTTATTCTTTTACTATAACAGTTTCACAGGTATAATGCCATGTAATTTTTCTTTTACTTTTTTTTAATTTTTACTTTATAATGCATGATAAGAAGGCACATATTCAGATGGGTTTCCTATAATTATTTGATAAAGCATAAAGGAAATATTTTCCCTGTTGATCTACAGGAAAGATAATTATTCCATGCCATATCAACATCCTTCTACAAGTCATGGCTTATGACCACGAAATCTATGTATTAAATATCCAAAGAAAAAAAAAGTAAAAGCAAGCAGTAGCAGTAGTAATTTTGTTGGATTCTGAAACATTCCAACCTAAATTGGCCATGGTTGGTTAAAAGGCAAACACATATAGGGGCAGAAATACATAGGGGTATTTCACATGCTAAAAGGGGTTCCCATCATGTCATGATGTTTATGGAGGTTAAATCGCCATTTCATAATTAACTAAGGAATTTGGCAATCTCTCTCTTCAGGGTTTTATTCCAGTACATAAGGTAAAAGTACAGCTAGCTAAGCTACCTCAGTAAATAGGTGTTGATTGTTGCTTCAAAGTTTAGAAATGATTTGCAATGGCCTTAATTAAGGTGCTCTCACATCCCAACTCAATCTTCGGGACACATTTTTCATGAGAAACACTTAAAATGAGGCATTTGTGAATCTTCTTCAGTGGAGTTAACACCTCAGAACAAGACAGCAAGCAATAATTTCTCATGTCTATTTAACTGCACATCATGATTCTAACTTTTAAGTTTTGGTCAAAAAATGTTTATATGTCAAGAATCGTTTCCATAGAGAACATTGGAATAATACACCTCAATATTGCAGTAGACAATTTTTCCAGCATATTAAACTGCAATATTACACTATTAAATGATATGTCACAATTACAACCAATTGATACAAATCATGGCATTCCTTCATAGCTTCCTCCTGATCCTTATGTTCTTTAACACTTAATCTCCCTTTTTATAGAAAATCATTAGCTCTTTTCCTATCAATAAAAGCGTTGGCTCTTTTTTAATTGTTGATACATTACTCATGTGTTAATATTGAACTTGGACACTAAATTAAAGGGCATTCATCTAGCTTTTAATAGATAGTTTTAAATTCCTATGAACCTTACATTTCCATGTATTTAAGTTCCAAAAGGATACAATATTTTCTTTTATACTTATTTAGTTGAAAAAGATAGTGCAGATGAGTTGAAGTTTTAACTCAACTACAATCATAATACTTCTATTGATATTATTGTCATACTCAAGTAATAAACCAGGTATACCATTCTAAAAGAAACAACAATCTAATCTTTTCAAAGAAAAAAAACATTATTATCTATATACATGCCTCTTATTCCAATACTAAACTTTATCCCAAGTCATCCTTATGCATTTAACAGTTGCAAACACCTTAAAAGCACGAACAAAAACATCTAACAAATCCTTGAACCTGGTTTCCCAACAAAAACACTTTTTTATATATTTTGCCATTATGTATTCTAAGCAGTTCTTGATCTTATGTATCTATTACTAGAATTCCTCTATATTATATGCATTACGCAAACAGAGTATGTGGCATCACTAGGCTGATAGGGAAGATGATACAAGGGGTTGGAGAATAGGTAGAAGCCGAATCCCAATTACTCATCTTTAGTTTGCAAATGACTTGATGATCTTTTGTGACAGGGGCATTAGCGAGAAGGTAAGAAATCTAAAAGAGTTTATTAGAGGCTTTGAAAGAATTCCAACTTGACTCAATCTAGAAAAGAGCTGCATAGTGGGTATCAATTTGGATGTTAGGGAGGTTGAGGCTATTGCAGAGTGTCTTGAGTGTTCCATCTCTTCTTGGGTTATGTCCTATTTAAGGCATCCGTTAGGAGTGGTTTTTGGATTCTAGTGCTAGAAAAGTTTGAGAAAGATTAGCCTTGTGGAAGAAGAATCATATTTCCTTGGATGGTAGCACCTTGATAAGAGCTACATGGGCGAATCTACCTAGGGATATAAGCGAGCCAAGCCAACTCATGAGCTACTTGGGCTCAGCTCACTAAATATTCAAACTCGACTCGAAGATTATTGAGTCAAGTTGAGCCAAGTTCAAGCTTCGTAATACCCAGATCAAGTAACTCACGAGCCTATTCAAGCTTCTAATAAAATATTATTTTTCAATATATTTTTATTTATAATATAAATAAATAAATTTATAATCAAGTTTCATAATATATTTTTATTTATAATATTTCATAATATTGATTTTTTTTATAATTTTTAATATATAATCAAGTTTTCTAATATATTTTTTCTATAACATTTTAAATATTAATTTATTTATAATTTTTAATAGCAACTTGTTTATAATTAGCTCGAGCCAAGTTGAGTTTGAGTAGCTAGCCAGTATCAACTCAAGTCAAGTTCAAGTATGAAACAACTTTTTTTTTATCAATAACAATCTTTTATTAAACTTTCAAAATAGAAATAAGTACAAAGGGAGGGGTAAACTCTCTTAGCCCTCCCTAAAGAAAAAACTTGATCGAGCTCGAGTCAAGTTTCGACGCAACTCGGTTACACCCCTAAATCTGCCTACCTATTTTCTATTTGTCTTTAGGATACTGCCTAGGGAAGCAAATAAGTTGGAGAAATTTTCTTTGGGAACCGAGGGAAGGTAAAAAGAATCACCTTATTATGTGGGAGATTGTATGTAGAAGTAAAGAGGAGGGGGTTTGGGGTTAGGAAATGTGGTTCAAAAGAACCTAGCTTTGTTGGAAAAGTATCGTGGTGTTGGCCCCTAGAGTGAGAGAGGTTATAGCATGAAGTGGTGGAAAGTATTCACGACTGTTCAGAGAATGGGTGGGATGTCGGTGTATCACGGTGGGCTATCTTGGCAACACCTTGGAAGGTAATTCACAACATTCTTCCTTAGTTTCTCAGGTGTGTCACATATGATGTTTGTTTTCGTTTCTAGGAGGATATTTGGGTTGGAGATACCCCTTTAAAGGACCTCTACCCTTCCTTATTCTCTACCTTTTTATATAAAAAGAGGTTGTTTCAATATCTCTCTCCCCTTCGATAATTCCTTTGGCTCCAAACTGGGACTTTAGTTTCCATAGAGGGTTAAGGGATGAGGAAATCAATTGACTATCTAATTTTCTTTGTCTCCTCAATAAGGCTTGTTTGGATCCTTCTAAACCAAACAAAAGGGTGTGGGTTCCTAGGTCCAAAGGGACCTTCTCTTGTGCTTCTTTTTTTAAGTCCCTTTTCCAATCTCCCTCTCAATAGGTTATCCCTTTTAAGGAAGTTCGGTTTAGGTCAGTTCCCCCTAAGATTATGGCTTTTTGTCGAGAAGAGTTCCATGGGAAAGTCAATACTTCAAATAACCTACATAAGAGAGTTTCCTTTGTATTTCACCTAATTGGTGTATTCTTTGCAAATCTCACAGTGAAGATTGCTACCACTTTCTAATCTCTTGTTCTTTTACTGTAGAGTTATGGGATTGGCCTTTCTCAGTGCTTGGGTGCAAGTGGAATATGCCAATAGAAGTAAGCATGATCTTAAACCCTTCTACCTTCACTTGTCCTAAAACGAAAAAAAAAAAAAAAAGGAATGGCTAGAATTTTCGAAGAGGAGCAGCCGAGATTTGAAGGAATGTGTGTTGAATAGGCAATACACTACTTATAGACTTTGGAACTCTTCCACCAATTCTCCTTTAATGATTTATGGAGGAATTGGTTAGTAGTGACAGGGTGTTCCTCCATTAAGAATAGGGTAGTTATGAGTTGGGCTCTCCCTTCTGAATTTTCACTAAAGCTGAATTTTGATGAGAATAGTTAGGGCAACCCAGGGCTCTCTGGAATGGGAGGGGCTTTGAGAAATGAGTTTGGAGAGGTTGTAATTCTTTACTCGAGTCCTTTGGGATTTGAGGATTTTGTTAGGAATTACTAGCTGCTTTACAAGGAGTGCAATTCACAAATCAATTGAGTGTGGAGCAACTGTTAATTGAAAAGGATTCCAAGGTGGTGGTGGGGTGGTTAAAGAATTTTGAGGATGTTGTGTGGTGCTACAAAAATGAAAACAAAAAATTGAAGTGGCTGACAAGGAATATGTCTGTAACAATACAGTGGTGGGAAGATCAGCAAATGCTCTGGCTGATTGCTTAGCCAAACAAGGGGCAGCAAATAGGGAACTTATGTTTTGGGATCAGCTTTAATTTATTTTTTAGTCTCTATGTGGCCCGCTTTTAGTCTCTTTGTAATCTGTTGGGAGAGGCTGCAGCTTGCATCAGTTTCAAGTTCTGAATTAATAAAATTTTTCACTGATCAAAAAAAGGGGGTATGTGGCATTTAAGCATTACAAATTTCTATTCTATAAATTCTTTCAAAAAGATGTACTTTATATCCCTAATTAAAATTTTAAAAATAATTTCTTACTAGAACATAAAAGCTTTATAGATAATCCATAGGTTGACACCTTGTGTCTCCACATATATTTGACTAAATCCAGTCAAATAAGTTTTGCTATGCTAAATGTAAAAGTCCCCCCACCCAAAAAAATTATCTTTTTATGTTTGTTCACTTTATAAATCTCAAATTTTTACTACTTGAATTATATATGTCAAATCTCTGCATGGGCATGCATATGAGATTGAACACCATGGATCTACAAAGAACAACAACAATATAAAAATATGCAAAAGTTAAATGGACCTAGATGCTTAGGAATAGCCTATGAGGATTAATTAGTGAAACTATTCTTGCTTTTGTTGTTTATGTTCAATAACTGAATGATGAAATGATGTTAGAATTTGCTTTTGGGAAATGATGTTTGACGGCTTAGGGCTTTACAATTGGTTTCCTCACTCACTTGATTGTGATAATTAAAAACCTGACATATGGCCACTTCCTCTAATCCCGCCCATGGCTCTGTTTGCAAAACTTAAATTTGGTAAACTTGTACAGATGTTAGACTAGTGGTTTCTTAAGAGATTAGATTTTGGTAACTTGCAAATCTTTTGATGCTTCTCTATAGTGGAATAAAGATTGCTAACCTTGATTTTCAAAAATGGAACATGGAAAAGAATGTATTGGAACATGATTATTATGTTCTAAACTTAATTGATTGTAATGGAACATGGAAAAGAATGTGTTTACTTGTGTCCTGATTTTACAACATGAGAGTGAACAACCATGTACTGCAAAAATCTTTATCAGAATTTTGCATAAGAATACATTTTTTCATGTGCATATATGAATACGATATTACTTAAGTAGAGAACAACCATGAAAATCCTGCATGGTCAAAGAAGAAATGCTTGACATTCAACTAGAGAAGGTGAGAAAATAAAAAGTTTCCTCTAGAGAATAAATCATCTTTTCCAAGAGATCAATGTCCATGTTGAAATTACCATCAGTTATAGTCAGCCAAGTATGTGAATGTATCTATGTGTATGTCTGATGTGTGTGACTGTAAATGTGTGTCAAGATGGGAAACAATGATAGAAAGTGTAGCATAGATAAAACACAAAATTAGGACATGCAAGAACCAAAAAAACAAGATACATAGGAAGAGTTGACCTGTAAATGCATGCGAAAATGAGATATCCCACTCTTGGCCAACTCATCAACAGTGAGATTAAAAGTCCTGCCTTCATAGGAACAGCATGTTCATCCAGGAAGTGGGGACTCTGGCCACTTTGATGTAATGGGACAAATTCCAATGCCCACTGGTTGACCTTATGAGACACCCAAGCACTCAATATCATAGGATTCACCTTCACCAAAAAGCAGTGCAGAACATTAGGACTTCAAAGAAGGGAAAGTGGTGAGACATGAATACATTCTTTTGTGCATGTTGCATAACAGAGAACAATTGCATGGATATGGACTGCCCTTGTTCTTTTTCATGTTCATAGGGGCTTGCACTAATAGCCGGCCCCATATAGTTGGGATAAGGCATGGATGATGATGATGATGACACTAACCAGCATCACTTCATTAATACCAATACTTAAATACTGCTACTCAAAAGAAAAAAGGAAAGAATCTATGGATGTCTCTGAATAACTCAACCATGAAGCCCAATGAACTAATACTATGACATTGTAATAAAATTCTAAACCTGAGGAATAAACCTCACAAGCAGACCTTTTCTGAAAAATAAACCCAAACTCAAGTTAACAAGGCCTTGTCTCAACCATCTGAGACCAATACCTGAATTCTTTTTCACCAGTCCAATTTATCAAGGGTCAATTCTCAGTTAAATTGTGAGTCCTCAGATCTAATCACAACCAATTTCTCTTTTCAGCCTTTTGTCAGCTTCTCTAGAGCTCTCAATAACCATATAAAAATGGTAATTATTTTCTTTTGTATTTTAATAGATGCTTTTGCTAACTAGGGTTAACTTATGTTACTACTGACGAGAATTAGGTAAACTTGGCATAATTTCAACATTTTTTAATTTCCATATCTTTTAAAGCCATTTATATATGTTCATGCATAAGATGAGCTTTAAACCTCAGTCACACCCTATGACTGGGCCATGTAATATACCCCCATGGTACACCTTGCCTTGAGGCTTACACATAAAATGCCTTTGCGAAAACTGCATCATAGTAATCAACTTCAAAATATTCAGAATGAGGTGAAAAATGTCCTCAAAAAATGCAACATTCTATTCTTTCAAAAGAGAAAAAATGTACCTAGCAGAACATATTGAAAATAAAAATTTTCTTGGTCCTGTTCCTGAATAGGGCTTTCAAACAAGTCCACTTTTTTTCTTGGTAGAAGAAACAAGTCCACTTGAAGTGAAGGATGAAAGACCTACCATACAACAAATACTTCCCAGCCAATTGCAACAAATCTCATAAGCAAGTGAGCAAATGGATGTAGAGGAGATTTCTAGAGTCCCTGCTTGTCTTGCAAATCAGGCACAAGTTAGGAGAAAAAACCTAGTTTTTGCATCTCCTCCCATTCATATTCTCAACGCTTAAGGCATTAAGTGTTTACTTATTCTATTTGACCTCCCACTAAAACACCTTCAATTTTAGATTAGTCTCATACAAGATTTGAAGGGGGTAATCAGAATTACTACAAGATTCATAACACAATGTCAATTAAATCAATTTGAAATAGAAAATGCTAAAAGATTCTAAGGAAACTATATTCTATGGTTCTGTTATTGTTATCAAAACCTATAATACCTCTTTAGGCGAGCTAAAAAGGAAGACAATTCTTAAGTCCGTAAGACTACGCAAAAGAAAACCCCAACAAAGACTTGCATTATAGTAGGAAAACATTTAGGTGAGTTTATTTTTATTGAGTGAAAGGAATAAAAAAGGAGGTTCTAACCGAGTAAACTGTCTCTGAACCAGAAATTGATATCAAACCCTAAAATAATAACAAATAATGGTGGCTGGAATGGTTTACATCAAACTGGAAAGAAAGCCAAAGCCCTCAGCCTTCTTGTTTGACATTTAACTTAAGTGTTTGAATGTAAGAGTGCTCAAATATTAAAAAGAAGAAGAAACAAAGGGAAACAGGTGTAACCTATGCCATTTAGGTAGTGTAGAAACCTGAAAGACAGAAATAACACAGATGAAGGAATATGGTGAAAGAATAAAGAGAAAAAATACAGGTAGGTAGGAATAATTCAGCAATGAAGGGAAAAAAAGCAATAAAAATAGGAAATCTGAAATTAATAAATAGAGATCCAGCAAACTAACTTCCAACCAATAAATAAAATACCTGATATATCCTAATGAAGTCAAGTCCACTAGGTGTCTCTAGGAGTCAGCACCTAGAAATGGAGTCAACACCTTCATTAAGTATGGAGTCAGCACCAAACAAATCAGTAGATAAAATTCTTCATTCATTCATTCACTGAATGCCACAAAAGCTAATACATAGAATATTTATAGAGAAACACTATGGTATTTCAACATTTGAATCAGCTCTACAATGTTATTTCAATTTTCCTTCCATGGTGATATAATTTGAGGTTCAAAATTTCAAGAGAGTTAATTTCTTCCAAAGAATAGGTAAGGAATGACAAATATGAAAATAAGGACTTCTGTTTATAAAATCTGTGAAAAATGTCAAACTGATTCAAAGGCAGGGATGAATTATAGCAATTTGATCCAACCCAAGTCCCAAGGTATAAACAAAGACAAGGATAGAACTCCCTAAAGAACCTAATGAAAAAATTAAAAAAAAAAAAAAAAATCGGTTTTGACATGAATTTTGGATATATCCATATATCTCTAATTCATATATTTGAGATGATAAAATATGGAAAAACCTAATACAAGAATTGGTTCACATAGGAACAGACATTGCACGGGGTCCATTGTTGGAGAGGATAGAGAAGAGGCTGGCTTGTGAAAACAAAGGTTTCTTCTTTCAGAGGGAGGATTACTTTGATTGAAAGCATATTGCTTAGTATTTTAATTTATTATATATTATTGATGATGGTTCCTGATAGTCAAAAAAATAAATGAAAAAATGTAAAGCAATTCTCTATCGCAAGCTATAGAAAAGAATAAATTTCATCTAGTAAACTGGTAATGTGATACAGACCAAAAGGTATGGGTGAACTGGCTTTTGCAATGTTCCTTTTTGTGAACAAAGCACTTTCAGTTCCAGGTAAGTGGCTGTAGAAACATAGGAAAAGAAAATCAAGCATTATAGTGAAGAGTAAGAGTAGAAAAGTATGGAGCATGCAATTTTGATGGACATACATTCTACAAACAAAATTTTCCATATTCGCGTACTCTATGGAGAAATTTTGTGGTCTAGAAATGGTAAGACAAAATTAGTTCTAGCCAAATTTGTAGCAATGCATAACATCTTGGATTGTGTATAGTTTCTGTAGGTATGTGTGGTTCAAGATATAGAATGTGGTACAAGAATTATAGAACTCATTTATAATAACCAGATGAGTTCATGCTCCAAGAAACTATAATCCAAAATATAGAATGAGGTTACAAGGTGTCTGCCTATGGAGTTCACTTATGATGACCAGGTGGATCTCTAGATTCTGTAAGTCCAAATCTCTCATCCATCTTCCAAGAAACTACTAACTACAGGCTGAACGTCACTTGATTAGAGAGAAATTGGAAGCTAGGACAACTAGATTTTGTGAGATCTCCAAATTAGATTTCGAAGGTCTGTTCAGAAGTTATTGACTGATGAAAAATATAGAATATAAATTTCCTATCTGAATATAGCTCATTAACAATATTATCATATCTTCCTTTGAGAACCCCAAGAGAGGCCCTCCAACCTTCTTTTTCTTTTTTCTTCCTCAAAATCTGTTATTACTTTTGGTCAACCCTTTCTCTCCCAGAATTATTTCAATTAGCTTCTATAAGTTTATTGCACAAATTCAAAGATCAGATTGGTGGAATCCATTAAAAAAAAGACCCAGTTGATGTGACATATAAATAAAAAAAAATGTAGACAATACATCACAAATTCACAATTGAGACTTTATTCACCCTTATTTAAGAAAATATCAAAAAGATACTCAAATCTCTGAAAAAATGCCACAAGCATGTCCTCTCTCCTTATCTGGTAAGTAGCAGAATTCATTTCTTGATTCACTGCATTCAAGCATGTAGTTGGTTTGTTGCTGTCCACATTCAAACCTATTCCTGTAATAGCAAAACATGCTTCAATAATTCAACCATTTAACCAAATATTATCCATCCCTCTCCAAAATGCCTTGCAGACAAGACTAATGGATCAACTAACATGTTCAGATATATTAGAGTATATGAGATTAAAAGACTGTGATAATGAAAAAGGAAAC
The DNA here is from genome assembly GCF_055504915.1 of Nelumbo nucifera. NCBI lineage: Eukaryota > Viridiplantae > Streptophyta > Magnoliopsida > Proteales > Nelumbonaceae > Nelumbo > Nelumbo nucifera. Next base: position 45,888,295 of record NC_142653.1, on the reverse strand, counting down.
AGTACAGCCATGTTATCAACATAGATATGAGAATGCATGGTCTCATTGCAAAAGAAGAATTGAATGTGATCTCAGAAGGTTAAGTCCCCTTTACCAGCACTGACATTGAACTTCTTTGATTTATATGTTGAGGTGAATAGGACACCTCCAACTTTCAAGCCATTTAAATACAAATCATTTGGCCACTTTATTTTAACACCAAGATGTGGCATGCCCTGAAATTACATTACATTTCCAGATCAAATATATCGAATATCAAAAGTTTCAAAATACTGAAAATTAATTACAAAGGCTAAATATGAGATTCAAGTACAAGTTCCAAATAGCCAAAGAAGATGTCAAATAAAAAACCTAATCCTTTCCAAACTGGACAGAGCTCTCTCCTTTTCTTTTTTGTTTTTTTTGTGGAGGGATACAAGTAAATTGTGTGTGTATTGACAAAAGAATCAATAATGTATACCTTTAGGGAACCCCAATCCATATCACAGACCATGTTCAGGAAAAAAGACTAAGTAGCCACTTGTTGGTAGCCTAGGTAAGAATGTATACCTTTAGGATGGTCAATGATATCCTAGGTAAGAATCAATAATGCCCTGAGTAGTGCAAGAATACATAAAGAGCTATTGACCAACTAGCTATTTCTGGCCCATCTTCTTGTCCTGTTTTTATTCACCTAAATTCATTCATTATTTCACAGAAGAATTTCTGTGGATACTTCCAATACGAAAATACCACAGTTGTCAAGGTGCGTAGGTGATCCTAGGAGATAAGTTAGTGTTAAGTTACCTAGAGAAAGGAATTTGACAAAGAAAAACCTAAATTCTAGGTTAATTTCCTGGTTTTAAATATCAATAGCAAGCATATATATTTTGAAAAATAGTGAAGTTCTTTAGTAAAAAACAATGAAATTTATATCAAAACTTGGTATATCATCATATCCAAAAGACAGTAGCACTTTCAAATCTATTTATTTCAATATTACGAACACAGCTTTGCAATAAATAAGTATTTTTATTTAATATAAGAATTGAATAATAAAGCAATGGCAATTAAGAACGATATAGTATTTTTACAAATTAAAAATTAAGAGAGAGAGAGAGAGAGAGTAACGAAAGAATAAAAGAAAGAGGCAAATTTTAGGGAAAAAACCTGTTCTGTTTAATGCTTGAGAGAGAGAGAGAAGGAACTACCCTTTTGTCCTCTTCTTATTTCTCTCTCCTCAAGACCTTTATACTTCAAAAATAACCCTAAAATAAAGCCAAGTACTATTTGGAGCTGGTTCTTCAGAATTTTCGTAAGTCAGTCAAAGCAGACTAATAACTCAGACAAAAAACCAAAAGGAACAATCTGGCTGCATTTACTTCCTCGCTCACTAAAACAAAAAAAAAATCCAATATAAGCACTTACTTTTGCATCACAAACATCATTTATCGCCTCCGTTATCGCCAGAGACACCACATACTGTACAAGAGGCACAACACGCGCATCTTCCATCTGTAAAGTAAACGAAAACATAAGGCAACCCTTTGGAGATTCCCACACATTCTTCGAGCGACCTGAAAAAATCCATCACATTGAATATGAAATCGCTTAAGTTTAGATCTCTTAGAGTAAAAAAAAAAAACCAAGAAAATGCGCTTATTGAAGTTTAAAATTCAAACATCTCCCTTTGAATTGAACATCAGCAACACAAACAGTGCCAATAGGAAGCTCGCAAAAATTTTTGTTCACGACTGAAAGACATTAAAAGATTCATCCCCCTAAAAAACCAACATTTTTGGAAAGATTCCCCAAAAATAGGAACTTTTTAAAACTGAGAGATACATACTGAGAAACGACATCGTGGGTCGAACCCAATCGAGGAGACCAAATGAGAAATCTGCCAAACCGATTGGCTGAAAGTGAATTCATGTATAATTCTGCTTTAAAAGCTTCTTCGTCACAGGGCTTCTCCATCTCTGAACTCAGAAGAAGCGAAACTTTGCTAACGTCAGGAAGCTTCAAACTGTTATTGTTCTTCAAGAAAGAGCTAGTTCGTTCCCTAGAGATGATTTTCCGAGCAAAACCAACACAGACGATGACGGGTTCTCCATAGCTGAAAAGCAAAACATATTACAAGAAGAAAAAGTGAAATAATTGGGGGAAAACATGGTAGTATGAGTTCACCTGATCTGAGAGTGACAGAGAGCGTTTAGTTTTCTGGGTAGTAAAAAAGGTTTTTGTGGGCACGACTGCAACAAGAGAACGCAGAACAGTCGTCAAGGGCATTTCTTCTTATTACGCCACAGAGGTAGGTGATCATTTTCTCACTGCGCGCCTTTCTCGGTTGGAACGAAGACTTCCGGTTCGAATCGTTGACTCCCGAGGAACCGCGAATCCATAGAATGAATTGGCTAGAGACGAAGACGATTCCCAACACTCCGGACCTAGTTACGCATAATGTGTAATCTCTACTTAGATTACTAATAAAATTGAGACACTTGTCCCTATAAAATAGGCATAGGGTCTCAGAACTGAGATACGATTCGCTAAACGCTTTAGCTGTTCAGTATTTCACGGTGTTCAGAAGGGTGGACGCTTTTTGGGACCGATTTTTAAGAAAAAACGTCCATGATTTCAAGACTCCTTAAAAAAACGTTTTTGTCAAGTAGGCAATGACCAATACTATATTGTTTGGTAAGGTGATTTTCATCACCGTTTTCATGTATGTGCTGGCAGGTAAGTACCACATAGAATATACATCAGTTCACCTATGTTTCATGCATCTGTGAGGTCTCGAGGCATGCCCGATTTTTTTAAAATGGCTGAACCAAACAATGAGATACATGGGCATTTGTTGAAATGCCTATGTGGATCCGACATGGCACGTTGTCTTGAAAAATGGCCATGGTTTCAAACATCTCCTTTATCATTGGTTTAACAGCCTACTCGACTCTGGATCACTTGCCCACATCTACTACAACACACTAGCAACATCTCCCCGTGCATAATACCATGTTGGAGAATGAGATGTTGTCCATGTGTGGCTGTGATGTTATGTGGGTAGACCGGCGTAGAGTTTGTGTGGGTGGGAGATTTGGGCTCAATAATTAAAAGCATTCAACTAATCCAAATTCCTCATAACTAATGATTGGTGAAATCAGCTTTTGTGTTCTGTTCACACTGTTCATACATAAGCCTTTCATTGAGAATATCTCCCCATGAAAAATAACGTATAAGTAGGGAGATATTCCCAATACACGGTATAAAACAACTGTGCATGGTGTGAACACAGTCTCATGAGCACTCAAGCCGATCTCGGATAAGTGTGTTGATGCCCACTAACCTTGTTAAGAGTTAAGACCTCGGTCCTTTTTTACTTAGCTGAGTAAGTGTATTTAGCCGAACAAGTAAGGCCATGTTGGGTTCAATTCTCATTCTTACCCAAGATGAAATTCTAAAATGGACAAGAATAGGTAAAAATAGGCATAATGAGAAAGTATTGCTATGAACCAAACACTTTTTTTCCTAAAAATGAATTATTTTCAAATTGACAAGTGTCCTATGTTGCTCAATTTCATTCCTCAAAAAAATTTTGTGCCAGTATTCATAAACTATCGGCCTAGGTCTCCAACAGTCAATGTTTACCAGTTGGCATAGATTTGTTGTAAAAGTACTTTCATAAAAGCAAGTGCTTTTATAAAAGTACTTTCGTAAAAGTACTTCCATAAAGTGTTTTCATAAAAGTGCTTTTATAAAATGCTTTCATAAAAGTGTTTTTATTAAAGTGCTTTCATAGTACTTTTATAAAAGTGTTTTAATGTAAAAGTGCTTTCATAAAAGTACTTTACTTTCATAAAAGTACTTTTCATAAATTTACTTTTATAAAAGTGCTTTTGTAAAAGTACTTTCGCAAAAGTAAATATCTATGGGAGTAGTTTTGTAGGCAGAGTTTCCTCAAAGAATGAAAATGAGCAAGATGGGGCATGATTATTTTTCATGTTGCAAGTTACTCAATTTCTCTGCTATGGGGCTGATTTTTCACTCTAAAAAGAATGTGACCCGTGGCAAAATTTTGTAACCAAACATTCTAATGTTATCTCATTCTTGCCTAGAATGGGCAAGAACTAAAAGAATGAGGCTAGATACAGTTAACCAAACATGGCCTAAGTATGTTCTAGCTTCATGCCCACTAACCTTTCTAAAGCCTCATTCTATTTTACTTAACCGAAAGGTGAAAGGGAGAGAGCACTTATTGACTTCAATGATCATGTAGGTAAGTAATTTACCTATGTTACAAGAGGGATACCCTCATTTACAAGTTGACCAACTTACCCCCTATTAAATCTACACTATATGTAAAAGTGTTGATGCAGAGTGAAATTTTGTTGGACTAAAATTATACTTTATTTATTTGTTTGAGAAAGAGTATAAAAGTCATTTATTATAGTTTTAATGGCTATTAAAATGTTCATTATTTATGTATTTAGTCTATCTCTAATTATAGTGGTTGAAAATATAATTTCAATTATTACTTTCCACCTCATTTAATCTTATACTTAAGTTATTAACTCCCATTTTTTTTATTAAATCTTATCTTTAAGTTATTTTTCACTAATAAATGCTACTAATTAGATCTTTGTCAATATTTTTAACAATATAAACCCATATATTTTAAAATTGACTCAAAAACAAAATCATTATTTATCCAAGTGGTGACTAAGCAATTCAACCATCCAAATCAAATTGATCAATCTATAATGTCATAGTTAGGTAATAAAAATTTTAAAATAAAAATAAAATAGAAAATTACAAAAAAAATGTAGAAAAATTAGATACAATTATGATATTTGTATTAATCAAATTAAAAACAAGTGTAATAAACAAGAATTATTTTTATTGATAATAAAACTGAAATACATAATTTAACTAACAAAAAATGAAATTATTTTACTATTTGGCAAAAAAATACATAAATTTTGCAAAAAAAAACATTCAAGCACAAGTATAATGTCATATAATTATCATATTAAACAAAACGTAAATTTGACATATCAAAATTATTTTTACACACAAAAATAGAAAAAAAATATAGAAAAAGTTGAACACATCTATAATTTTATATTTACACTAACATTAAAAATATGAATTAGATTGTGAGATCTTCTTTTAACTAAAATATTTAATTTGGAATTTAGTATCTATTTAATTGTGAGGTTTAAATTATAAATTGAACTACTACTTTTCACATCATTCCATTCCCTCTATTTAAACCTTACATTTTTTTTGATAAATGAAAAAAAAAAAGAAAAGATACACCAAAAAGATATAACATTACAAAAAGAAGAATCTAGCTAAACAGGTAGGTCTGTCAATGATACTTGAATCTTCACAAATTGATCTGATTATCACATATTTGGATAAGGTGTTTATGTAATGAGATTTGAATTTTACAATTTGCATTTGATTAATAATAAAAAATAAAAAAATAAAAAATAAAAAAAATACATATTTATAGAATTTTTTGGATACATTTTACTATCATTATCATCATTTAGATTTGTCACGTGCATACTTACTAGTACCAACAAATGGGTGAAGCCTAAAGAGTTCCAGACTAGGAATAGCAACGGGGTGGGTTTGGGTGGGGAATATATTCCCCATCCCAACCCCGATTTTGAAATTAACCCCATCCCCATCCCCATCCCCGATCCCTAATGGAGATGGGTTCCCCGTGGGGACCCGAATCCCCGAAATATTTTTAGATAATAGTATTTTTTTGAAAAATAAATTTACTTAAAATAAATAAAAATTTTAAATTATAAATAATGTTTTAAATATATTGATATATATAATATAAATAATATAATAGTATCTTTAATATAAATAACATTTAATATTAGGGTCGGGGCGGGGCGAGGACTTCAATCCCCATTCCTAACCTAGACCCCGATCGGGGATTCCTATCAATCCTCGTCCCCGTCCCTGCCCCACCATAACAATTCCCATCCTCGACCCCACCGAGTCAGGAAAGTTGGGTCCCCATTTAAAATTATGTTTTGTATATTTATTAGAAAATGCTTAAAATTAGAAAAATAATCGAGGAAATTTCCTTTCTTTCACGAAATGAAAAGCCAAAGCCCAAACCTCTCTCTCCTTCTCACCCATTCTTTCCTACATTTTATTATATTGGACCAAAGACCGCTTTTATTCATTTCATTCTATATTATTTCCTCTCTCTACAACCTCCTTAACTTTCTAAGTACTAGATTCGCAAGGTAGGTGACTTGCCTTGTGTTCACATTCTTACTATCTCATATTTAGGGATTTGCTCCTGAGGGGGATCTACCTCGAATAGGGCGGGAATGGGAATAGGGAAATTTTCATCCCCGTTGGTAGAAATGGGGATAGCATTCCCACCTCACGGGGTTCCCGATTCTTGCCCCGTGGAGATCCCCGTTAATTCAATTACAAAATTACCTTATATATAATACTTTTAGGTTTACCTACATAGCATGTTTCAGTTTCTCTTGCCGACTCCAACCCCAAATGAGTCAATTACTCAGTTTAGGTTTACTCTTTTTCCCCTCCTCTTCTTTTTCTTTACACAGTGGTGGCACTGGACTGGAACAACGGGCTGTTATTTACAAGATCACAACCATATCAACAATGGATTGAAGAAATAGTTAGACTAAATCGAAGGAAGGAGGACTGCACGAACAGGTTACAGCCTTACTGGTATGGGCTTTTTTTTAATATTATTGTATTCTTTTCCAATAAAATATTTTTTATTCAACATCACCAAACCTGAACCGATCTATTGTCATTTGCCATTGTCCTTATGCTTCTGCAACAATAGCTTTTAGTTTTAATTTTATTTTTTATATCATTTTTTATTGTTTTGAAATCTGGGCAGCTACAACTCCTCATCGTTTTGTCTTTATAAAAAAGTAAAACCCCCCCCACAACTATGTAATATTTTGTCCTTATTGGTTATTTTTATGAGTTTTGACAACCCATACTACTCCCACTTAGTCGGTCAGACTAGACAACATCGGAGGAAAGACATAAACCCTATTTTAAGTACAAGACTCACAAATTGATGACCATTGGCCATTCATGTGTCAACTAGTTCAATACATAAATCTAAAATCAGGTTTGATTTTCCTCTTTCCTACGGTCTAAACTTTCAAGTTTCGACTAGCAGGTTTGGGCCTTCAAAGACTATAGGCCTACGGAAGATGACCCGCCTTTTTCTTCAATCTCTTTGTGATCATCCTTAAGCCTCCATTGTTACTTATATTCCCCTTCTTTGATAGGATAAAGTGCCAGTTTGAAAAGATTCAATTAGGGCTCACCTGTCTTGTTTTCTTTTGACTTCTAATGTTATTATTTTCCATTGTGAGATTCTCCTTGTCCTATTGTTCGTGGAGTAGAATGAAACTGAAAATTTTCTCAAGATTTGACCAGGTTATAAATATGTTTATTAAGCTAGTATGAGGTTTGGTGGGGAGTAGGGACTCTTGCAAGGATGGGAATCCTCATGGGGACGGGGATGGTGATAGTCTTGTCCTCGTTAGTGGGGAAGGGGATGGGGATGGGGAGTGGATCCCTATCCCCACCCCCACCCCATTGTCATTCCTATTCATATTGCTCTAAACTTGTCTCCCTTTCGATGCACTCATACTTGATCTCCTTGAAAAGGTTGGAGATTAGTTGTTGCCTTAGTCTTCCATCATTGCGAGAGGATAGGATTCCAATAGTTCTAGAATATTTGATTATCAAAGATTCTCCCATGACAAAAGAATAATTTTATGAAACAAAAAGGTGAAGATGTTGGAAGGGTTAGAAATTAGGTTTGGCATGGCCAAACCGGGTGGTGGTTGGCCAAATTTTTAAAATTTTTTAACCCAACCCAGGAACCAATTTCTAGGTGATTTTGAAATATGAAATTTTGGGATTGATCTTGCACTAAACTGGACCAAATTTGAAGTCAAGTTAAAATTGATAATACCTGATACAGATACCACACTGCAAAGCTCCCAAAGTGGTAGTTCACGCCCAATATCAATTCCAAAATCAACCTCCAACTAAAAATGGCATAGTGTGTATGTAAAGCCAATTTAGCAACACCATTTCAGCAAAAACCAGACTCCAACTTGCTTGGATCGAAGTGGGTATGTGAACCTGATATTCTCTACCATTTTTCTTGCAAAAACACAATAGAGAACTGAAAAAAATCAGCTCTTATCAAAGTTAGGTCGAATTAAGGTTTTTGAGAAGCAATGGAGAAGAGAAGGGAACAAGAGAGTGGAGAGAATTAGCATAATTGGACTCTCCCCTCTTTCTCCTTTATATAGAGCACTCTCCTAACCTAATTAAGTGTTGATCCAAATCAAAGTTGGATTATGAGTTTATCTTTAATTGATAAACATTATCTTCTTAAGAAGTACTCCATACCAGATCCTTGCCCATTTTCAGCCCAAGTCATATCACAATCACATAATTATCATACTAATAATGGACCTTAAGCCCATTTGGGCTTAAATACTATATGTCATGGCCACTTTGGTCTTAAATACTATATAGCATGGGACCCACAAAGATCTCATACAAGTCCATAAGGGTTCGGCCCCATCTTTGGTAGAGGTTATGGTGAATTCACTACTCAGGGGTAGTGAACCCTTGGCCCCAATTAGCTTGGGCTCAATTTGGACCCAACATTTACATATAAATGATCATTGGATTCAACCACCCTATGAAGACCCAAGGATAATGGATTTATGTAAAATAAAGCCCATTAGGTAATCAACCCTGTAATGGTCTCTTACACCTAACCTCTTGGCCTATAATCATCAGAACACTGCCTATAGGGAATGACCTATTCCTTGATTACAAAATGCAGTATCACATTCTCCGCTTAGATGGATCCCAGGATTAAAACCTTTTGCAAACCTTTTTCATAAAATAATAATATAGCATATAAATACATTTTTCCAAATTAGATTTTAAATACAGTTGAAATCCACTGTCGATAATTTAGGTTTCCATCAAAGAGAGTGCAAACCTTGATATTTACTTTGTCTAGCAAAGGGGTCGATCCTATCATTATGATCACCTACTCAGGTAACTTGTAAACTACCCCAACATGCCCAGATATTTGATCCTTGATGGATCTCACTGGTTGGCACATCGAAAGTAGCTTAGTCCAATACCTAGTGTAGCATCATAATTAAGTTTGGGGTTAAGTGCAACTTTCCATTTTTTCCCATTTATCTCCAAGGTCTAGGGCATAAATTAAAATTGGTCCGATTTTAATGTTTCTTCTAAATGCCCACTAGTTGTGCTTGGGGTCTAACCCCAGCAACTGAGACAAGTTGTTTCACCAGTTCGGCAGTACACAAGTGTCAGCCTTGCTAGGATAAACTCCCCAAGTTTATCCAATAGGTGAGAACATTCTAAATTAACACGAGTCTCATAAGTGTCCAGTTTAAGAAGTAATTCACAAAAAACACACTGATAAGAACATGAAACGATAATGTACTTTATTCATTTTACTAATAAATGTTTATGTACGTCAATTTGATTGGAGCTAAGGGCATATACTATTTAATAGAAGATTGGTTCAAGATAGAACATGTGCCCAATGTATGGATCAACCATCACAATGATTAATAAGTAACCTTGATGGTTGCTTCTACCAATCAATGGTTAAAGAGAGCAAATGTTTCTTCCTTTTACTTTAATGGTCGATCAGCAAAGGCTTACGTTAATTTTTTTTGAAGTAGACTTTATACTCATTTTGGGGGTAAATGAGGTGGTATGGGAATTTTTGCATTAATTTTTGAAGCATATTTCCATGTTTACCAAATGCCAACAAAACCAAACCAGGGTGCATATTTCCCCCAGTTCCATATTTGCATTCTTCCTAAACGCAGCCTAAGGCTTAGTTTGGAAGGAGTACAAAGACAATTATGTACAATGCAAAGCCTTGCATTTTGTATTATTTTGTATATATTTACACTATACATGTTTGTATTTCTACTCTTTCCAAACTAAGCTTAAGGATCAATTTAGGCACTATACATATTTGTATTTTTTTTTATTTTATATGTATTTGCATTGTGCATATTTTGCATGTAGAAATATGTATATTTGTATTTGTATGTATTTGCAAGTAAGCTCTTCAATATTTTCTTATTCATCTTTATTGATTCTTTGATTTGGTTTGGATGTATATCATTGATTGATCTTTCTTGTTCTTGTGTTCTTGTGAATCGTACAACAATCCTATTACCTAAAGAAAATAGGGGCATTGCCTTGTATTTCATATTTATATAACCCTTTTCAGGAGTTTAGTTTATATTTCTTAAGGGTTAATATTAGTTGAATGATTTAATTGAGTAACCATTCAGCTCAACAAATTGAGTTATTATCAAACAAACCCTAATTGAGCTATTATCACACTAACACATGTACAAGTAAATCTAATCTAAAAATAAGAATATAGATAAGAGATTCCATCTTTGTTTCTAGCGTACCTATATGGTTAATCTAGTCATGAAAAGCTTAAGAGGGTAAGTACACTACATTGTAACTAAAGTTGATTTAATTCTTGTGTTGGCTCTAGCAACCAACAAGGCTATGATAGGGAGATTGGACTATTTCCCAAGTTTGGGTGACAAGTGCTTTTCTAATAGTAAATAACTATGAAAAGACACACCATTAGCAACCAAAATGAGGTGGGCACCTAGGCAGCTAGGTAACAAAAAATGGTTATAAGCAATAATTGATCAATTAGGTTTGGGTAACAAAAAATGGTTATAAGCAATAATTGATCAATTAGGTTTAGGTAACAAAAAATGGTTATAAATAATAATTGATCAATAAGGATAATCATGGTTGTTAATTATTCCTTTCGTCAATAATTAACAACAATTGCATGGTTGTCTTTATTTCACTAAATATTGTTACAAAAAATGGATATAAGCAATAATTGATCAATTGTTGTATATGCTTTAACAATAACTAATGTGATTGTTTCCTATACATATGTGGACTATAGTCTCAAATCACTTTTGGCCACAATCAATAGTAATTGTTCCTAATAATATATTTTAGGCCACTTCATTAACAATAGCTCTTTGTAATTATACTTGTTCATGGGTTAGGCTTGGGCTTGGATTTTTCCAAATTTTGAATGAGGCCCGGCTCGAAGCCTGGCCCATGAATAGGTCTAATTGTAATAAAAACTTTTAACCACACCACTAACAACAATAGCCAGTCCGGTTGTAATTAAAGCCTTTAGTAATAGTTTTTAAGCAGTTGCAACATTTTTTGATTGTTGCTAAAGGTTGATTTTCTTTTTTTTGTAGTGAAGGTTTAAAGTACTAAGGCTATGTTAGTTTGAGGTGTAAAAACAAATTTACACCGAATGTAAAAATGAGAACCAGTTTGATGAGAGTGTAAAATGGGGATCGGTTATTGGCCCCATTTATACTCATCATGTTTGGAGAATCAAGTAATTTAAACGTTTCACTACCTACCCCTGCCTACCTAACTTAAACGTTTCATAAACCCATCATGACTCTAATACCCCTACATCTTGTCACTGTGCCGGTGAAGGAGAGAGAAGACAAGAAAAGTTTGTGAGAGAGAAGGAAAGAAAAAGTGCTTGAGCTAAGCTGATTCACGACGACGATAATGGTGATTTCTCATGGGTTTCTTTTGATAATCGACGTTTTCATCATGGCTATGATTATCTTGTCCTCCGCTGTTGATGTGCTCTGAGATGGTGGAAACGCCGGTCGAACCCAATTTACCATTGCAGCACTAAGAAGAGGTGCGAGCTTTGATTCGTTGTCGTTTGGTACCAACCTGGGTGAAGGAACAGATGGAAACTTCATACGCCGGTGAAGAAGCATGCGGCATGGAGGCTGAGCAGAGAAGAGGTACAGATCTGCAACACCGATGGTGGAGTCTTCAACAGAAGTCGAAGACTGATCGGAGAAGGGGAGAAGGGGGAGAACTACTACTTCTGGAAGTTGCAATGGTAGGTACAAACAGATGAGAGTGAAACCGGGGAGGAAGAAGAACAAGGGGAGAGAGATTCCATCGAGTTTTGAGAAGATGGAGTTTTACATCAATTTTATCGATGGTAACTTTCCATCGATTTTCGATGTAAAATTTACCTAAAGTGGAGTTTTACATAACATCTCATCCAAACGTTAATAAAATTGAACCAGAGTGTAAAGTTTACCTCGGTTCACATTTACGCCTTATACAAATACAGCCTAACATGAACTTAATACAAGTATTTTTTATAATTTTTTTTTTCAAAATAGGTCATGGGGTAGCTCTTAAGCTTACCTACCCCTTGAAATGGATCAAAAGGCCAAAAGGCCAAAAGGCATGTAGTTGGTGTATTTGTGACTCACCAACCATATTGGACAATATGTAACAAAATTTTGAACCTTGATATAAAGATCTTTCTTTGAAAATGTATTAAGGATGCCTTAGCCACTCACGATACTCTTGTGAAACATCATTCCCATTAGTCCCTATATGCCCTATCTATCACACTGCAATAGAAATGTTATAGCATATCTTTCTTTGTTGTTCAGGCTCTAAAGTAGTTTGGCTTTCTTTCCATCTCTAGTTATGCATGGGCATGGAAGATATGTCTTATAGCAATGTTGTCAATTGACTTTATTTATTTTTTGTGGAAATAAGACTCAAAGTATGGGATTATGGTATGTATTTCTTACTATAGTGTGGTACTTATATAAAACAAATTTGGATGGCTCACATTGCAATTGTTTTTGAGAAAACACCTTTTGATCCCAAAGGACTGCATTATGTCTAATGCTTCCATTGCTCACTATATTTCTATTAGTCTATCATATTCCATTGTTCCTATTGTAAAATAAATGGGCCACAATGGTGGTAACTTTTTCTCATTAGACCAAACCCAAACAAACATAATAAAAATCAATTTAGAGGCTAGGGTTGTTCACAAAAAGCACCAAATCAACTGAAGTAGCCCAACTTGAAATTATATGGCTGATTTTTAGAGTGTTTTTGGTCATTTTGGTTCATTAATATTCAAAACCCAATTGATCAATTTAATTTTAGTTCATAAGTTTATAAACCAACCATAACCCAAATCAAACCGATTATATGTTCCTATATATATAATAACCTAGTATTAGTAAACAAAAAGTAGCATGTTAGGAAAAGCATAAAGTTGTATCAACAATAATAAAATAGTAATAAAATGTAGTATTAATAGTTAATATTCAACAAGTTGTAGTTTCCTATTTCAATGAAAGCATAAAGTTGTATCAACAAATTACTCTTCAACAAAAAATGAAAAAGTTGTAGAAAGAGAATTTTAAATAGTGAAATGTCATTCCTACGTTGATTAAAGTGTAAACTTAGCATAGACCATAGAATGTCATTGTCAATAAACAATAGGTTACAAGCTGTTGGGCACTTAGGCTCATTTTTCAATTCAATAGGTTCTCTCAATAGTCAATTGGGTTCAAACCAACCAACCCAAGAAACCATCTACTCATTTTTATAAGTCAGTGTTCAACTGTTCATGTATGGTCAGTTGGTTCCAATTTGGCAAAAACTTCAACTTGAGTGCTTTGGTTTGGTTGAGAGAACTGTGTGCAATTGCATTGAACCGACCCATGTAGGACCCTAGTAGACATAGCAGTGGAATCCTTTCAACCACCATGGTGGTTAAAGACCTCCCTAGATGATTGTAGGAGTTTGATAGATAACTTGAAGGTGATGCAAAGAACAATGTAGATCTATTGGTGGAATCCTCACAACTATTATGGTAGTTAAAGATTGCCCTAGTTGATTGCAAGAACTTGATTGATTGCTTTCCTTCTTGCTCAATTTGTTTTGTTCCTAGAAATGCTAATGGTACTATACATCTGCTAGCAAATCATGCTTTAACTAGCTATCACTAAAACTCAAACTTGGTCTCTAAGTCTTGATTTCATTCTTTTCTCAATTATAAAGGATAATTTTGATCAAGTGGAATGAAATTGTGCACATGCTTCATTAATAGAAAAAGAAAATATGATTCATTAGTGATGCAACACGATCTGGGCACTCCTAGCTGGCTGAAACTTGGCTCCTAGCTGTGACAGACGACACCTGAGATGAAGAGGAACGTGAAGGGTTCCCGGGGAGCTCTCCCGACGGGAACACTCCGATGACTAAGTTAGAACTCTGAGGAAAACTCAAGGAAAATACAGAGAGTTAAGAGTGCCGAAAGTGTTAGCTTCAATACTTTTGCTTCGTGGAGTCCTCTCATACCGGAGCTCAGTCACATCAGGCGTAACCGCCACTGCCCTAGCCGTTACTGCCAGGGCTGAGGTGGCAGGTGCAGGCTGATGCTGCAGGGTACGGACTCATCAGGTGTGCCATACTTTTCAGAGACGGCGGGCACGACACTGCCTGGCAAGAGATGTGGGCGCTGCCACCAGATCCGGCTGGTACGGATGTCAGGCGGATCTACCCTGCAAGCTGCCGAGCTACATTGCACTGAACCGCCTGGGGCTGGGTTGCCTTGCACCGAGGTGCCGAGGTACGCCGAGGTGCTCGCACTGGAGGTGAGCCTTAAGCAAGTACGAACAGGAGTCTCAACAGTGTTGTCCCGAGGTGTTTCTCCCTCGGGACACTTAGCCAAAAGCTGGGGTGCTCCCTTTAGGGAGGGAGAGCTCGGAGCCCCTCAGAAGGAGCTCGGGGCCCTTTGCACGGAGGGAGCTCGGGGCGCTCCACCCTCAGGCTTGGGGTGAGCTGGGCCTTGCTTCTCGACGAGTTGTCACACCCGCCGAGTCGTTTGGTTGGGCCTCAACGAGCTTGTTACGCCGAGTTGTGGCCTGGCTATCGCGTTGAGTTGTCACTTATGCCAGGTCATGTCCACGTGTCCCCGTGCTACGAGGTCGGGCCAGATCACCCTACATCAATTAGCATATAAAAAATTTATATTCCATAAATATTTTCAAATTATCCTGAGAAAGCCAAAATTAGTTTTCCTTGTAAATATAGACGGAAACCAATTTATTCATGAGATTGGAAGTATCTATAAAGATAAGATGATTGTAATTGCCAATATTTTACATTGTAAAGTTGTTTGAGTCATTCCTAATTAACTAAAAATTAAAGGGGTGTTTTACAATATGAATATTCATTAATTATATTTTTGTTTTAAAAAGTAAATACAAGCTTGCCTTTGTTTCAAAATACAATCCATGTTCTCAAAATAATATCAATCACTAGATGAAAACCAATAACACATATTGGCTTCAATTTTGGAAACAAAAAAGTTGCACTTGAAGTTCACAAGTAGTGGATTTGGGTCCTAGTGAGAAACACTTCTAACCATGAGCTTCTTCTTACTTCCAACTTTTATCCTTCATCTCCAAGTTTCTAATCTTTTCTTTCATTTTGCTTCTTAAACTAACCTAAGTTTCTATCCATCATTTGTTGCTTTTTCACTTTTATAATGTCTGTTTCTTCCTTTCTCTTTTCTTGATTAAACCCATATTACTCTACAAAATGCAAGCTTCTCCATTTTTTGGTTAAACCCATATTCTAATAGTCTCTTTTCCTTAAGTTACCCCATTTCCTTGTGCCTAAATCAAGCTCTTCCTCTCCCTGTAATTGCTTTTTATCCCTAGGATCCATGTTTTCTTTCCCTTTCTTTTTAAAATGTTTCTTTACACTACAAGAAAAAGCATTTCTAGCGGTAGTTTTTGAAACAGCAGAATGGTGACTGCCGCTAGAAATATTGGTCTCACTAAAAATTAAACGACTGCCATAGTAAATTAGGCGCTAAAAACTAAATGACTGTTGCAGTAAATTAGGCGCAAATTGTGTAGGTTTTTTCACCCCCCGCGCCTCTTCCTCTTCCTGCTCTCTCTAAATCTCTCTTTCCTTCTCTCTTAATTGCCTCTTTCTCTCTCTATCAATTGAGCTTCGTGCCACCGACGTCTCGTTGTCAACCAAACTTTGCACCATCGGTCAGCATCAACAACAACTAACAAGTAAAACTCTCTCTCTCTCTCTCACTCACTCTCTCTATCTTAATTCATTAAGTATTGGGATCACTTCACCCTTCCTTAGAATTGTCTAGGGTTTGGAGCTATTCGTAACTTCTCCAAATTCTCTCTCTCATTCTTTCTTCGAATTCTCTTCTACCCTAGACCAAATCAAGTAGAGGGTGCTTTCAAGTTAACATTTTCCTTTGAATGATTCAATTCACGTTTCCAACAATTTCAGCTCTAGAGTTTTCAACTCCAAAGCTTGTCTGAAAGATAACATGGTCTTTGCAGTAGAGGTGGTTCGTTATAACTATTTTTGAAGATGGTTCTCTATTGAGGGCACACTTTGGATCAATTCCATCTCTGGATGGTTCTCATTTCTTGTTCTATGATCAACACCAATTTATGACTCTCAGGCACAGGAGTCTGAAAAGCTTAGCGACTTAGGGTTGGAACAATATCTAGATTTTTTGTTTGAAAAAAGGTGTATACTTTACTATTTTAATGTTTGTTACCATTTAAACATGTTTGCTTATTGAATTATTTGTTAATGCTTTGTGTTCCCTATGGAATTGATATTTTTTTTCCTTTTTCCTTGCCAAAGGGGATCCACTCGAGAATCGGCTTTATTGTCTATTATCGATGCTTTGACCTATAAGTTGCAGCATCAATTTGTTGAAAAGAAGTGAATGTTATTTATTTCATTCTCAATTCTTAAAGCGAGTAGCCATTGACTTTAAATCTTTTAGAGTTTTCCATGTCAAATCTTAGCACCCCTCTATACCCGACTTTATCTATGATAAACAACCTAGATGCAACAGTCCATACTAACACACAGATATATACAAGCAATATTATGTATGTATATGGACTTGTAATGTGTTGCAAATTTACCCCCATGGCCAAATTAACTCTTCTAAGTTACACAGCATTCTTATGTTTCTGCTACTTCAATAACAATTTCTTGCAAATTGCATTACTTTACTGTACCAATGCCTCAATTCCATAAAAAAGGGGTCTAGCAAAGAGATATCCTTATCTTGTTGTGTTATTGGTTAGTCCTCTCTTTTTTTGTAGCAAATTCGTTTTTCCATTAGTTTTAGTATAACTATCATTTTCATATTTTGCTCTGTAGGATTACTAGCTACCACTGTTGGTCGTGGCAATAGTGCAGCACATGAAATCTTAGAAGATTCAGTTCCTCCCATTTCTCAAGCTCGTAAATCTGGATCCAATTCATCAAAGATATCATCTGTAAGTACGACTTTGAAAATTTGCATATTTTGAAACCCATAGATTTTGGATGCAAAAAAAAAATCTGATTAACAATTTGTTGGCTTTTTTGGATTATATATGAATTTGTTAGATATTAGATTGTTTGGTTATTGTCACTTTTGTTGGCGGAAATGATTTAGAGGAGATTGAAAGATCAATGTGAATTATGTGGCAGTTTATTTATCCAAAATCAGGTCCTAATGTATGTAAAAATGCACCATATTTTATTGCTGAAAGCCTCTGATCATATACTTGATAGCAGTATAATGATTTTGGTCCTGTTAACTGACAGGCTTACACCTGGTGTTTTAGATTTTTTTCCATTTCTTGAAATTGAAAATTTATACTTTTTCCTCTTTATTTTCAATTTGAAACTGATTTTGTTGCCTTTACTTCGTAGGTGAATGCCTCCAAACTTATAGTGGCTGTATTAACAACAACAATATCTGCTTGGTCATTTCTTCTTACAACCATTAGTGGATGGAGAATTAATTAAAAAACCTGGAAAGAGTGAGTTCAAAGCACATGCACTCATGGGAGTAATAACATGATGATTGATGGGTAGTATTTGGGTGCAGATTTCTTCATAAGGTTTCATGTCTATTTTCACTAAACCTTGGTGACTATTTCTAAAAACTGAATATGTGGAGGAGATAGGTTTCATTCCTAAATACTAGCAACTTCATTTTCCATTAGAAGTACCTTTATATGCAGCGTAATCCTATATCAAGAAAAGCAGGATCTGTGAATTTTTTGCGTCTCTCTTTCACTTCATTCATAGTTTCCTACAGTATCTTATTGGTAACTTTTGTATCCAAGTATTATAAATTTTTACTGAGTAATTTTTTCCTTCCAAGACTGATTTCCTTGGCAAAGTTTAGCTAGCCCATAGGCCATGTAAGGGTTTGTAGGTTTGTAAATTATGTAAGTTGATGGCTTGATTTGCAGGTTCATGTTCCTCCATCATGTATTTCCAGCGGTGTTTGCAGGCCACCAGAGTTTTCAGGTGTTCACTTTTGCTGCATTTCCTGTAGAAATTCTTGGGGAGGT